>NC_139249.1:23093223-23184272 GCF_977018435.1 Lepisma saccharinum | reverse complement strand
ACAAATGAGAGAGTAAAAAAAGAGTATACAGGATTCTTGTTGGGAAACCTGATGGTAAAAGACCAATAGAAAGACCAAAACAAAGATGGAGGGATAATGTAGAGATGGACCAAAAGAAAATTGGTAGGGAAGGAAAGGAGTATATAGATCTTGCTCAGAACAGGGACAGATGAAAGGCATGTGTTGCTGCAGCCATGAACCTTCGGGTTTAAGAAGGCTAGAGAGTTAGTTAGTTATACATTAAATAAGCATAATATTTGAATTGTAAGTAGAGAATATAACAAATGTACAATGCATTGTGCGAAAACTATGTCAACTTTGCATTATAAGCAGAAAATTAAACCAGTTTGCCTTTGAAATACATTTTAAAAATAGCCCAAAATAGCATGCGTAATAGAAAATTAAAAAAACTTTCTGAAGCATAAAAGTACTGACTAGTGCTGAATGAATCAATTACTGTAAAATATTATTCTCTGATTCAAGTAATTTAACTGTAAACATCATCTTTTGTGTGTAAAATATAATTGTTAGTTGAACTGATAAGTACAAATATTAACTTTATACGCCTTGATACACTCTAAATAACATAACTTTGATATATAAATTAGTCACAATTTGTTAAAATTAAGTTAAACTGTAGAATTGTTTTCTTAAATAAATATAAATATAAAGTAAAAATAATAAACAAATAATTCCTTCTTTTCCTATTTAAAGGATGCCAAACAGTGTAAATCAGTTGTTAGTGGCTCAATAACATAAAATTTGAAGGCAGTAACAATATTTTTAAAAAATACTGCTTTTTACCTAACTTTGTAAATTAAATACTAGTACATTTTGTCAAATTATAAATAAAATATACCTATTTCTTTGGTATTTGTACTAAAGTGAAGAAAATGTTACTAAAACTTGGCTAGTACAGCAAATCTAAGAGTTTTAGCTTTATTTGTCCGTAACTGGATATAATTGTAACTTGTTAATCTCGCCAAACACAATTTTTACCTCAATTTTGGAAGCTAGCTGAACTTTAGCGTTTCGAATTACATATAGTGAAGACCTCTATAGTGGAAAAATACACCCAGTCTGTAAAAATTTGGAAATGTTGTCTCCTTCTCTGTCGAACCAGACCAAGAGTGTTCTCAGGTGTTTCAATATATTTCTTAACATAACTAACTTTTTAAAAATGCAGGTAGCTTAGTTTGTATAGCGCTAGGCTTTTAACCTATCTGTCCAGGGTTCAAGTCCCTGGCAGGGTTGTTACAATTTTAGATTTTGTCATCGGATCTTGTGCAGACTTCAAATTTCATAAGTTATAAGCAATCTAAGTTAATTTTGGGAGTGGGCCAAATTGGTTCCTCATATAAAAAGCAATGACCAAATTGGTCGTAGCGCCTATGACCCTACTTGGGTTCATCCTCCAAAACATCTGCTTCGAGTCTCCGATGCCATGGTGGAGCCCGTTCAGGTTCTACCGCCCACAAGTGCGTTCCTTCGCCAATCCAGCGAAGGTGAGAATATAGGAGCGCAACCCTCTATATATACATTCAGCTCACTGTTGGTCACCCCTTGATCTAGTTATTTTCATGCAATCACCTACATTTAGTGAATTTTGCCGTCTTTCTGTTTGATCTGTTAAATAAGCCAGTCAATAAAAATATACTTACATAGAAAAATCCTGATATAGTTGGATTCTCAAAAATATATACAATCAGTGTTCTTGATACATTTAGCACCTGAGATAGTATAAATCAAAATCTAGTTAGTGTTGGCATGTGTGCTTCTGGTACATGTAGTTACTTGAAAAAGCAAATATTGGTTGTGTAAAAAATAGCCTCCTTGTGAAACAATGAAAAATTAACATTATATCCTCATAGCATTAGTTGCAACTGCTTCTTGCAGATTAACAAAGCTCTGACGTGTGGTCGTACGTCACCTATAATCCTTTGTAAGGTTCGTGTTGTCCTATAAATTGTCGATATACATGCTAAGTCCCTAGTTACAGCCTAAGCTTTTAGCTTCAATAAATGTATTTTAGTCCTCGGAGACATATATTGATCTTAGAGTAAAAAATAAACCTCGTATAATAAACCAAATGGAAATAACCCAAGTGTTGATGCACCCAAAGAAGCCAGTAATACTTCAAAAATACCTTGAAAAAGGCTATAAAGCTAAATAATTCTTCTAAAATAGTAAAAAAGTTTGGAAAGTGGACCTAGGCCCCTAAGCCGTCTGTTAACTTCGTATTGTAATTATATTGTTAAATTGTTATATGTAAGGGGGAAAAAACAATATTAGTAAGCGTCCAGTTATGGACCCATCGGGAAAGGGATTTCAGTCTTTATAGACACACAATAATTTTCGTTACACTAAAAATTTGGCTTCGTATAAAAGCAAATAGTTGAAATGTTAAACATTTCGTGTACTTTATCCAGTAAGCCTTAGCTAGAAATACAATAAATGCGTTACAGACATAAAAATTAAGCAAGCTTTGATATTCTAGTGGCACATAATAAGTATAAAATATCCTTTAAAATACTCTGACAAATAGTTGTGGGTTGTCTGAGATCAAAATTTTCAAGTCCTCTCTCCTGCATAAATAGGCTCTAGAATTCACTAAGCCTCAAAATAATATTGGGTACATAAAATAAAAAGCAGATGGAGAGTGGTGCTGATCGCATCATCTCCAAAATAGCAAAAACAAAAGTATATAGAGCTCTATCTGGTATATTTAGAAAACTTTTACCTAGTATAGCAGTAACAAAATACTCAGCAAACTCTAAAATAAACAAACTTTCCTACGTGGCAGGCGTAACCTGCCCTAAATAAATACATATAGAAATACAGAACCAAAAATAGCATAGTGGAAATCAGTAAACCCTAATAATAATAATAATAATAATATATTCTGTGGCTTACATTTTAGCTAAAAGTACTTTTTTTTAGTGTTTTTGAAAAAAATTAAATAAATACTAAACTCTAAGTTAAAAATTTGTAAATGTATATATGATACAAAACAAAATAAATAAAAATTAATACATACCCTGCAAAAAATCAATAAAAAAGTTGAAAACCTCTCTTTGTGCATCCAAAATATAATAACAAATCCTTCCTGACTGGATTAAATTGTGTTATTTGAGTAATAATAAGCCTAAACTTGTAAAATAAAAGGGTAGAACTTGTCAAAACATACTTTTGCATCCAAAATATAATTCAAAACACATCTAAATTGTGTTATTTGAGTAAACTAGAGAATAATCCTGTAAACTTGGAAAAAATCTCTCTCTCTCTCTCTCTCTCTCTCTCTCTCTCTCTCTCTCTGTGTGTGTGTGTGTGTGTGTGTGTGTGTCTTTGAGAGTCCAAAATGTAATAAAAATGGTGCCTGAATAATATAAATAGTGTCATTTGAGTAAATATTAGGCTAAACTTGTAAAATAAACAAATAAAAGTTGAGAACACACACTTTGTGTGTCGAAAATATAACTAAAAATATTTCCTGAACAGATAGAATTGTGTTATTTGAGTAATAATAAGCCTAAACTTGTGAAATAAACAGATAGAAGTTGAGAACACACACTTTGTGTGTCGAAAATGCGACTAAAAGTCTTTCCTGAACAGATTGAATTGTATTATTTTGGTAATAATAAGCCTAAACTTGTGAAATAAACAGATAGAAGTTGAGATCACACACTCTGTGTGTCGAAAATGCGACTAAAAGTCTTTCCTGAACAGATTGAATTGTGTTATTTTGGTAATAATAAGCCTGGACTTGTGAAATAAACAGATAGAAGTTGAAAAAATACACTCTGTGTGTCGAAAATATAACTAAAAGTCTTTCCTGAACAGATTGAATTGTGTTATTTGAATAATAATAAGCCTAAACTTGTGAAATAAACAGATAGAAGTTGAGAACACACACTTTGTGTGTCGAAAATATAACTAAAAGTCTTTCCTTAATAGTATAAATAGTGTTATTTAGGTTAAAAATAGGTACAAAATTGTAAATAATAAGTTAAAAAGTTGTAAAAAATGTCTTTGCGAGTCCAAAATTTAATAAAAAATGTTGCCTGAATAGTACAAATAGTGTTATTTTGGTAAAAAATTAACATAAAATTGTAAAATAATAAGTTAAAAATTGAAAAAATGTTTTTTGTGAGTGCAAAATTTAATAAAAAATGTTGCTTGAATAGTACAAATAGTGTTATTTTGGTAAAAAATTAACTTAAAGTTGTAAAATAATAAGTTAAAAGTTGAAAAAATGTCTTTGCGAGTCCAAAATTTAATAAAAAATGTTGCCTGAATAGTACAAATAGTGTTATTTTGGTAAAAAAATTAACATAAAATTGTAAAATAATAAGTTAAAAATTGAAAAAATGTGTTTTGCGAGTGCAAAATTTAATAAAAAATGTTGCTTGAATAGTACAAATAGTGTTATTTTGGTAAAAATAAGGATAAGCTGTGAAAATGTTTGACATAAAGTCAAAGTTTGGTAAAAAATAAACTCAAAATTAAGTTAAATAGCACACAGTAACATACATTTACTACCTAAATCAATAATCAAAGGGTCCTAGGTTCGTTACCCCGTGATAAAAGCAAATGGTGAAAACTGTAGGCCCCGTCCCTAATAGCTCTCCCTTCTTCATAGTACAGATAAAAAAACCCTGCGCTAAAGCGTCCTGTGCCTTGGAGGCAAACCTGAGCGGAATATTAATTGGCGGGGGAAACCGCATAGCTTCAGAGATTTGACCATTGCTGCGCATTCTCAGACATCCTTTGTTGTCTGGTTCAATCCCTCCCCTGCCCTACGGCGTTGCATAGCTTTCCCCTGTTCTTGCGTACTAGTTAACCTTGGAAAAAACCTGTTCTGAAAACCTACCGACGCGTTCTCTGATTGGTGAATCAGATTCCTTCTTTGTTCTCACGTTGTGACGTCATTTGACCTTGAACGCACATCTCCCAAATTCCTTTCTCGTCTACCTGCGCTGAATATTAATTCATTCTCTCTGTCTGGGATCAGAGCGGAGTCGAAATTCTGAGACAGTATTCTGTCTGGCGTGTGAAACCATCGTGTTTCATAAGATAATGCAATTATTACATAGTACTAATTAATAATATTACATATCGCGGGTTCGAATACCAGGACCGTCCCCAATCGTACCATTAACACCTTTCATAGCGGTTCATAAACCATAAACTCTTATTTTCAATATTATAAACATTAATATTATCGATTGATACATTACATACTTTGCAGTAATGAATATAAAAACATATGCATAGCGTTTAGTACCTCTAATTACCTTCTATATACATATTTTTCATAAAATAAATAAATATATATTCATAAAAAGTTATAAACATGCAAATACATAAATGTAAAGTATTCTAAGTACTTGCAAATGAATTCTAAGTACATGCGAATTAATGAAAACCCGTGCAAATTAGTTATAAGTACGTGCAAATTAAAAAGACCACCCATGCAGCGACCGACGTTATCTAATTTACCTACTACTGCCAGAAGCAATGAAGTTAACAGAAGATAGAAAATTACCAACCGTTGAAAAAAATCATTCTGTATTCCATAATCTTATTCACTTACGACATAAAAGTAGAGCAATAAATAACGCAATTTCCAACGAAGAAAGAAAATATCGGTAACTGAAAAAGTACAGACTCTTGCTTGATTTTTGTTATTTACCGTCGCTTTCTACTACTTTTCGGTAATCACGACGATGAGGATGAGCGATGATATAATGAAATTGATGGAGGGACTCCAAAATAACACACATACCCATGCCGGGATTCGAACCCAGGAGTCCTGGCTTTGTAATGCGTTATGCTAGCCACGGAAGTCGGCTATATATTCTTCTTACTCGCGAAATTATCGCATATATTCGTTGTATTTTTTCTGAATTTAGTGAAAAGCACATTTGGATTACAATGATGTGGAGTACATCATGTAGATTTTGATTACATGTTTTGATTAGCACGTTTGAAAAAAATCCTGATAATGTGACAAAATTGTCCAATTTCTTTTCAAGGCGGATGTTAAATAAATTAGAAACTCGTCACCTAAACTCACCAAGAGCCGCTACAGGAACCTGGGAACTACAAATTTATGAAAATTTGGCAAAATTGTCTGGCAACCCCGAAGCAATAAAACGACCGGATCGGAAGACGATAGTTGACACTTGTTGTTTCTTCGTTTTCCATGGAAAAGTGAAGCTTTTTCGATAGTTGTGTGCTGTAGTTGTGCATTTGTCGCGATGAACAGTGTGGAGAAATTGTTGGTGCGAAGTGTTTCTACCAGAAGTCTGGATGAAAAATAAACATAAAAAACCTAGGCCGAATTTGATTCTATAACAAGTGTGCAAGAAGGGAGGTCGTGAGTTCACTAGCAAATTTCGCGTTGAACAGAAGGATGAATTTAATTTCGAAGCATGTCTGAAGAAGATTTCTGGTAAGTTTGAAGTTTTTACTGTAGAGCTTCTGGTAACGCAGATATCATCTTTCCAGTGAGATATTTATTTTTGTGAAACCTACTATGACGGCTGGGGATACGTCGGACTGATCTCCATGCTTAGAGGTGACGAAGGAAAGCGTGGGAGGGAGACTGGCAGTCGGTAGGTAAGTCAAAACCCTTCAGGGCTGTTGCACAAAAGATTATTATTTCACATATCAATTAGTCATGTTGGACAGGAAACTTTTTCTGTGTAACTTTTTTACTATAAATTTCCACGATCAATGCACGTAAATATTCGTCATTGTGCGTGCTTATCAAGTTGTGTAAAAATTAATATCCCTTCTGCATTTTCCCCTCTGTTAAGTTAAAAAATGCTACGACCTGTTAGAAAATTATATGTATTTCTTCTTCCATCTTCTTCGCATTACTGTTAAATAACTATTAATTTATTATAGTATGTGCAAACGTGCAGAATATGATATTCGGTAAACACGAACATATCAATTTCTTGTCACGTTGGCTGTTATACGAAATTCATGATTTAAACTCTCATTACAAGTAGAGCAAATTTGTGAGCTATCGCCCCTCCACTTTGCTGCACCACGAGCCGCCACTGGTAAGAAGAATCAGCTTTTTAGGCCTTTTTTTCTTTCATTCCGAACGCGACTCGCGACGACGCTTACTTCACCTTGAAGCTATGGTGCACACGAATCGCAGTGATCAGAACGCTACATATTAAAAGTAGCTTCGCTACAGCTACAACTATATTTACCAAAAAGTAGCTCGCTACGGTACTCATGTGCGCTACTCGCTACTTCGCTACTTTTGCACTACTTCTGCATAAGAAAAAAAACTTGAAACAAGCACATGGATATTCAAAAGAAGCCCCTAGTATGATAGTTGTACCCAGGTGGTTATAATTAAAGTGACGGTGTTCAGAGTGGTACAGCACGGGCTGTAATGAGAGTAGCAGTCTGAAACTTCGTAGATATGCTAATGAAGCAATGCGCTCGCGAATTATGCCAAAAAAAAAAAATAGTTCCAATTCTCGCCACCAGGGTAAAAAACGGCGCTGTAAGCAGTCAAAACGTGGAATTTTCCATAACTCTGACGTCAAAGTCGGTGAAATTGCCTAACCATTGTGTGAGCTCCCTGGTTGTTGTTGGTGACGCTTGTTGCTTTTTCCTTTAGTAATGTTCATGTAATTCGAATAGTGAAATTGTAGCGATATTTTATTACAAAGAGTATTGTTTTCTGCGATTTATAGTGCTTTTCCTGTAACTATACCAAGTTTTGACTGCTTACAGCGCCATTTTTTACCCTGGTGGCGAGAATTGGAACTATTTTTTTTTTTTCATAATTCGCGAGCGCATTGCTTCATTAGCACATCTACGAAGTTTCAGACTGCTACTCTCATTACAGCCCGTGCTGTACCACTCTGAACACCGTCACTTTAATTATAACCACCTGATACTTACTGGAAAATACGATCGTAGATCGTTATACGAGCGTAATTCGTTAGATGTTTGCTCTAACTTTGCGGATAGCTAGGGGGTACTTCTTTGGTATAGCTAAATGAGCGACAGGTGGAGATATGCTTTATGTAAGTTTCCTGTTGGGAATGCTTCCCTGAAGACAGACTGGAAACTTTGTCACCTTGTAATCAAAGGGGCTCTAGGTTAGATACCTGGTGGAGGCACTAGTGTTTCAGATCTAGTCTGGATTAGCTTGTCTCTGTGCATAAAGTGGACTCAAAACAAAAACTAGGAAAGACGCCTAGTTGGGAGAATGGATCCTCCTGCTCCTCCATTCCCCACACTGCTCATCATCATCATTCACAATTCTTCCTCATTCTCACAATTAGCCAAAAGTGGCAGAAAGCGACTCTAGATAAGATAATAACAAAATAAACCATTCATCCTCATTGCCATGATTAGCAAAAGTTACAGAAAAGCGACGTAAAAGTAGAAGAATTACATACATTTGAAAACTGTATATTAACTAAACAAAATTATCGTTTCTGCAGAAAAGTCAATATCTCGTACATACTTTTTACAATATCATAAAATATATTGAGGAAAGTGGTGTGTAAACTCGAGTGTTCTAAACGTATTGCAATTTTAAAATTTCTGAACAAATATATCGAAAATAATTGTAATTCCAGAAAGTGTATGTCTATCATTCTTGTAATAATAATTTCTTCCTATATGCTAACAATGATTAATGCTGAACCATTGATTGCTGGCACGATTGCTTTGTCATTGTACTGGAAATTGGATCGCTCGTTTTTGCACTTCAAGTTGTGTTTTAAACAGAGATTAATGACATTTACCTGCATCTTACACCATGGATATGAACAGGACTTGTTCCTGGGGTGGCGCAAATGAGGCCTTTTTATAGGGTTGCCGCAAACGACGCATGTTTCTCTCCAAAATAGCGATGCAGCTAAAAAACGTAGACGTTAGCCAGAATATATTCATATATGCCAATTCAGTTTAGTTATCTGGATATTAGATTTATTCTATACTAATGAAAAATATTACGCAGATACCTATAATCTGCGATATCAATATATTTATAATCTAGATTATACGTATTTTCTTGTAATAGACTGTCTTTATGAACTTCCTCCAAAAGTAAGCGTTATTGTATGTTTTTTTTTTTTTTTAACGCTGTGGTCACTTTCAAAAGTTTACTCATAATGCAAAGAAAAAATGTTGCTGTAGCGAAATTTTCGCTACAACTACAGGAATTTTGTAGCTAGCTACAGTAGCGCGCTACTTCCGACCACTGGGTAAGCGTCACCGAGCTCTGCTTCATTTACTGTCAACGTGCCATGCGTCTGGGACTTGTTTAAGCTCCCCGGCAAGTGAAGGCAAGCGTAGTGGCGAGTGTCCCGTTTTTTTCACACCCGACGCGACTGGAGCGCTGTGACGCTTACCTCACCTCCAAGCTGAGGTCCACGCGAACCAATTGTTTTGATAATGGAAAGCAAATTTCATATCGTTCAATGTGTGCTTTTCCTCTTTAACAAGTGAAAATAGCTAAATTCGAGACTTCGAGTGGTGTGCCCAGGATTTTCGAAAGGGGAGGGGTTACGTGTACTTTTTAGTAGTCATTCCTGAATTCCTCATTTTGCTATCTTTCCTGCCCTTTTTTTTTTAAGAATAATGAGCCTAAACAGGGATTATGACCCTCACCAACCCCCCCCCCCCTTGAGCACGCCACTGGACACTCGGAAGAATCTTGATGACTCCAGAGAAACCTTGCCGTGTCTGTAAACATGGGGATGGGGCTGAAAAAAGGGCCTGTTATGACCCAGACCACCGGTGCCCATAGGGGGGGGGTTATGGCGTAATATTATTATTAAGGAAGGGGGGATATCCAACTCTTACACATTGGGTCTTAAATCGACACGTGGATTCAGGTGGGGATTGAGTAATTATACGTTGGGGGAGGGGGGAGACAATATCCGACTATTGAGTGTCAGTGTTAAATCTTAGATTATCGTGGGAATTTTAGTTAGGGGACTGAGCATTAAATTTGGGGGGATATCCAACTCTTGTGTATTAATATTACGTCTGAGATTGTGGTTTTCGGACGGAGATTTTTTCTTTTGGAGGGGATAATATGTAGTTTGAAGGATTGAATATTAAATTTGAGGCGAGGAGATATGGAGCTCTTAATAAAGTGTAAAATCTTAGATTGTCAAGGGATTTCGTTAGGGTTCGAATATTTATATTTGGGGACTATATTTAGCGATATGGTATGAGCACGTTTCGGCGCCGAACATGGGAAAAGAGAAGCTGGAAAAGAGTAAATATCGAGGGATCCTATGAAAGTATTGACGTCCCATTAAATTAATATTCTTGCAAGCCTGCAAAGAAATGGATATATAAATTTTCGTGCCCGCTTCGCTCGCAATTTTGCGTTACAAAAATGTATGGCTGGTATTTTCATGAGACGATTGGGAAGAATTATACTGTAGCTGCATTACAAGACATAAACAATATTCTCGATATTTATTAATAATATAATTTCTTTTAAAATACAATGTTTACTGTCGGTATACTGCTTAATTTAAAGCAGGTGGGTCAGTTTGACGATATGGTTCTATTAGCAATATCGTAGGCTATGCTGCAATATTTGTACTAACTGTGTACTTCATAGTAACGCCTTTCACATTACTCGATAAAACAGGAAATGAATAGTGTCAAATTCGCATTTGTAAGTTATTGTTGCAGGGTAATTTTGCTTTCGCAAGTGAAATTTACACTTAAGATAAAATGTACGTGATTATTGCTATGAATTACTAAAAAAAATGTAATTATCCCAAGCAGAGGGGGTGAGTTCTTTGAAGGAGGAACCTTGTTATATTCTCGTCACGGCCTTAGGAAATTCTAGCTAGGGTTCTGTAATTTTCGATCTTAAGTTATATAAGACTTTGTGTTAAATACCCAAATTGTGGGTTATTAAAATCTTGTTCTCCAATCACAAGCAATGTTTAAATACATATTTATATAATTATGACACTTGAGATTGCTAGCTTTCTGTTATTTCGAAAATTTGAACCATTAAAAGTATGGACAGTTTAACAGGCTATTGTATTAAAATAAAATGGATTATTACGTATTCACCAAAATATTTTGAGAGGTAATGATTCCACGGTCTAGCTGGGGGATGGAAACCTCTGTTTAAGGAGGACGGTAGACCAAGTATCGTGTTCAATAAAGCTTAAAAACGTTACTTTCAGTAGACACGCTATCGTAATTAAATACTTCATGTGGATTACCACATGATTTGGGGGGGACACATGACAAGATTTGCGGGGGGCAG
Source organism: Lepisma saccharinum (assembly GCF_977018435.1). Taxonomy (NCBI): domain Eukaryota; kingdom Metazoa; phylum Arthropoda; class Insecta; order Zygentoma; family Lepismatidae; genus Lepisma; species Lepisma saccharinum. Next base: position 23,172,979 of record NC_139249.1, on the reverse strand, counting down.
CTTTGGCCTTGAGGGGGGGTATGGGCACCCCTGACCCAGACCTTCAAGAGTGGGGGAAAGTACAGGTCGTTGGTTGGACCTTGTAGGGTAGTAGGTATATTGGATACGTTCTGCGCCATACTTGGTACGAGGCCTATTATTTTTATTAATTTAACCACAATAGAAAACCTATTTTCACGATGTTTTTGTCGATTTTATACTATTGCAACTCTGTGATTTTTCACCTCGTACTTCGTACGAGTGGTACGAGGCCTATTGTTTTTATTAATTTAACCACAATGGAAAACCTATTTTGATGATGTTTTTTGTCGATTTTATACTATTGGAAATCTGTGTTTTTTCATCTCGTACTTCGTACGAATGTCATAATTTCTTACGAGTTAAAGTACGTAACACCTACACCCATGCACACCTACACCTACACCCACGCCCACCCACGCACACCTACACCAACGCACACCTACACCCACGCACACCTACACCCACGCACACCTACCCTTACACCCACGCACACCCATGCACACCTACACCCACGCACACATACACCCACGCACACCCATGCAAATTTATTTTCGGTCTACTTCGGGTCTACTTCTATTGCAACATGTTGCGCAACAAGTTATTACGCTACATTGCGATGGCTCGTAAGGGTAAACTATTGCATCATGTTACGCAACAAGTTATTACGTAATCTTATGATGACCTTGTATCTGACGTGTTGTTTTCTGATTGGTTGGATTATGACGTAATGGGTGTTTTCTGATTGGTTCGATTATGACGTAATGCGATGATGTGGTGTCTTCTGATTGGTTGGTTATGACATAATGGGTGTTTTCTGATTGGCTCACTGTTTCTGATGTTTTCAACGCGGTCCGCGCTGAGGTTATATAAATGCGAAAGCATTACAGGTCAGTCAGTATCGTGAGAGTGTTTGAAGAGTGCGGACGTGTTGTTGCAGTGCTGCTCATAATTTTTTTTGTTAAAAGTTAAGTATTTAATTTATTTTAAAGCTACATAGCTCATAGTAATTTCGATCAGCTTGAGTTTTGGTGTGATCGGATGTTACTTGTTGTCTCCAAAAATTCTGTATAAATAACATAGTTGAAAATTTTATCATAATAGCTACAATTATTTTATTTTGAAAGTGGTTCAAGTTGTTTTTCACACAGATTGAATTTGTATGAATTTGTATTTGAATTGAATTTTGTATTTTTTTCCGAGAAAATTTGTATATAAATACCAGAGCTGAAAAAAATAAATTATTATAATTATAACAATTGTCTAAGTTACATTCTATCAATTATCGTAAGTTTAAAAGAATCTTATTGAATTTTGACTTGATTGTACGTCTTATTGTTATTTACTTAAAGCATATTAAAAAAAATGTCATCTACCACTTTCATCGAATGTGCTATTTGTGGGAAATCAATCTCCAAAACTAATATTAGCACGCATAGGGAAAGATGTAGCGAAGTAGGTACGAAAATAAATCGTTTGTTACCTACTAGGCCTTGTACTCAATGTGGAAAAATAATTAGCATTGCTAATTTAAGTAAACACATGAAAAGTTGCAAAGCATCAACCGGACATGGAACATTGAAAAGAAAAATTGATCATCCTGAAACTGAAGCTTCTACTTCTGAACAAATTAAGATGTCTAATGACCAAAAGCCGATTAGATCTGCATTCAACAACCAACTCTTAGATTTCTGTTTTACTTCGAACCCACGCTGTGATATTTCTAGTTTCTTGAGTGAAATTAAAACATCTATCATAAATATTCTGAAAAAAAACTGGAAAACAACAGCATTAAAGTATATGTTGATCTAATTTGTGAATATGAGAAACCCAATGGTACAAGAAATATTTTCTTTCACAAAACGAGAAACCAAGTTCTTTATTTGGCAGACATTGATAATTTGAACGTTTTTTATTCTAATCTTACTAGTGAATTGATTAGGAAACACGATGAATTCGAGGCTAAGGGATTAGGTTGGTCTCTATGTGGAAGTCCTCACAGGTTAATCGCTTATGTAAACAAATTTACACCTTTTTCTGCTTCAAGCTATGTTCCACTTCCGGTAGAAATTCAGCATAAAAAATCTGTGCTGAACATTTATAACACCGACAATAAGTGTTTCATGTGGTGCATTTTAGCAGCGCTTCACCCGGTTCATCGGATAGATCATCCATATCGAGTTAGTCATTACACACAATATATCGATGAGATTGAATATGCTATGACATGCATTGCATACCCTGTTGCTATTTCCGACATAACAAAGTTTGAAAACAGGATACGAAATAGAGAAGGAAAACGATTAGCTATAAATGTATATTCGTATACTTCAGTTAAGAATTTTGTGCATCCTGTTAGGATAACTAATATTGTTGATGACGAAGCCATGGAAATCAATCTGCTTCTTATTGCTGACGATCATGTTTATCATTACACGCTAATTCGTTCACTCTCTCGCTTGGTCAGAAGCCAAACAACCAAGTTTCATGCACACATTGAAGTTTGTCCAAGGTGTTTAACCGTATTCGACGATCGTGATCGACGTAATTACCAACATTTCAAAAATCAAGAAATTGCCAAACAAAAACTTGCTGAACATAAAGTCTACTGTGGAGTTAACAGACCGGCTCGCATGTTGATGCCCAAAGCAAATGAATTCGAAGAATTTAAAATGCACAAGGCTTTGTTGGAAAATCCGGCCATTATCATTGCGGACTTTGAGGCTTTTCTCAAACCATTGTCTTATTGCGATCCGGATCCAGAATTGTCTTCCACAACACCGTACCAGGTTCATGATCCAAATAGTTTTGGATATGTTGTTGTTTGGCAAGATAGGATAGATAAGCCATATATATATCGCGGACCGAATGTTATTGATCACTTTTTCAAAAAGATGGTGGAGGAGGTTGAGAACATTGGCAGCTTCTTATGTCAATCGAAATCAATGCTTCCACTATCAAGCGATGAACTTCAATCTTACAATAACATTGAAACGTGTCCGGTGTGTGATCAACATTTCACGGATGAGAATCGGAAAGTATTTCACCACAATCACTTCACTGGAAACTACATTAGTGGAATTTGTAACACCTGCAACCCCAAGATCCAGAAGCCCAAATTCGTACCAATATTTTTTCACAATGGATCCAATTACGACTTCCATTTCTTAGAAATCTTGGATACGATAAGCAAAAAAAAGATATTCTTGCTTAAAACGAAGAGCGTTATATTTCTATAAGTAAAAAAGTTAAAATTCCAGCAACGAATGAAATCATAGAGATGAGGTTTCTAGATTCTTTTATATTCCTATCGGCAAGTCTCGATGCTTTAGCGAGTAAACTTACTGACGAACAATTTAAAATTACAAAAGCTAGTTTTCCAAACATACACCTAGAACTGATTAAACGTAAAGGCATTTATCCTTACGAATATGTAATTGATTAATCTAAATTTGACGATGACACTCTCCCATCTCAAAAAGAATTCTTCAGTCAACTGAAAAAAACCGGAATCACGGACGAAGAATACGAACATGCGAAATTAATATGGAAGGAATTGAGATGCAATACTCTCGGCGATTATCACGATGCGTATCTCAAATTAGACATAACAATACATGCTGATGTTTTCCAAGTGTTTAGAAAAACAGCAATAAATATTTATAAATTAGATCCAGCATACTTCTACAGTCTTCCTGGTTTGGCGTGGTCTGCTATGTCGCTTCAGACAAGGATCAAGTTGGAATTGATATCGGATGTGGACATGTTACTTTTTATAGAAAGGGGGATACGTGGGGGGATGGTGCAATGTTCGCAGAGATAAGCAAAGGCAAACAATATTCACATGTCTGAGAATCAATACGATGCAAATCGACCATCGAATTACATATTTTACGCTGACGTAAATAATCTCTACGGGTTCGCAATGATACAAAAACTTCCATACGGAGGATTCGAGTGGCTGGATCCTATTTCAATTGATATTAATCGTTTCGACGATCGTGAATTTGGTTTGTTCATTGAGGTGGACATTGAATTTCCAAATACTTTGCATGCTACTTTTTCCGATTTGCCTCCGGCTCCAGAAATTAAATGTCTACCTGATTCTAATCAAAGCAAGCTTATGTTAACTCTAGAGAGAAAAGAGAGATATGTCGTCCACTACAAGAATCTCCAGTTTTTGATTGGGAAGGGTGTTCATGTAGTAAATGTGAGAAGAATTCTCGTTCAAACACTCTGCATGGTTAAAATATTATATTGAGACCAACACAAGACACAGAACAGCTGCCATTTCAGAATTAGGTAAAGATTTTTATAAAGTAATGAATAATGCCGTTTATGGAAAAACGATGGAGAACGTCAGAAAGCATATAGACATAAAAATGGTTTCAGATAACAATAAATGTAGAAAATTAGTATCTGATCCTAGATTCAAATCGCGAAAAATTTACAACAAGAATTTAACACTTTTTAATCTAGATATAAATTTAATAAAATTCAGAAAACCTATTTACGTTGGCGCAACGGTTCTCGACTTGTCGAAATTGTACATGTTCGAATTTCACTATAATATTATGAAACCTTTCTATAATGATAAGCTGTCAATTTTGTACATGGACACTGGTAGTTTTATTTATAACATACAAACACCTAACCTCTACGAAGATCTTAAACATGCTTCCATGCTTGGGTATTTCGACACTTCTTCCTATCCTCAACCCAACAGATTTGGAATTCCTTCCCACAACAAGAAGGTTCTCGGTAAGTTTAAAGATGAGTGTAACGGTGATATTATTGTTGAGTTCACTGGTTTGCGTTCGAAGATGTATACATTCAGAACAGAGAGCAGCGTCACGAAGAAAGCAAAAGGAACGTGCAAAGATACTGTGGAAAACAAACTAACATTCCAGGATTATATTGATTGCCTTTCTTCACAGTCGAGGATACTTCGAGAGGATAATAGAATGCAAAGCTCAAACCATGAGATTACAACGAATAAAATAAAAAAAGTAGCCCTGGATCCACACGACGACAAGAGGTGTATTCTCAAGTGTGGAATCCATACTTTGCCTTCGGGGCACATTAGTTTAGAAGTTAATAATATTTGCAGTCAACACATGTGAAAAAAAATAAACCTAATATCAAACTAAAATTTTTCTATCACTCTTTCATTTTTTACTTCATAAATATATGATTTCTCCACAATTAAAATTGCACTGCATGTAGTATTTTCCGGTAGAGTTTCATGAAATTCACATATCAATTTAATATTAGTTCGATCATTTATAACTACCAATTTTCTTTTTGACGCATTGATTAAAAACATTGGTCTGTGAATTATGAACTCATCTGGATTATAATACATGTCTATGCTACCTTCAGTTACTCGTTTAAATGCACTATAAGCTTCATATAATTTTAAATAATCTTGTTCTGCAATGTTTAAATTGTAATTTTGACGAGGAAATACTTCATTTCTGCCATTCTTCAGATACACATTTTTAACTTTACAATTATCAAACTGGCTGCTATCTTTTTCCTGATTGTCATCTCTCCCTGTCTGAAACAGCACAGCTACAAACTCTGGCATGTCATATTGCAACGATTGGAACTGATTAGTAAGATCAAATTCAAACAATGTACCCTCCACAGACCTCTGAATGCATTGATAAGTATAAAATTTAATTGGAATTTGAGGATTTTTCAAAATGTTTGCTTTGTATTTGAGACCGTAATTCGATTCATATTCAACTATAGGCATTCGCAACTCCATAGATTGGATCACACATTTCGCAGCTTCGGGTAAACTAGCCTCATTAGCTATTCCATCTGCATTCAAAGTTTTGTATCTCATGATAGCATTATGATCATTGGGTGCTCTGCGAAATATGACACTCAAACCACCTTTCCACATAATTTTTTATAATCAGAGAAAAATCCAAATAGCAATCTCATGGGGAACAGTACTGTGTGACTTGTTGCTTGAATTTTTGTTCCAGCTTCGAACCCACCAACTTTATAATATTCACTCTCTGATTTGGACAGTTTCAATGTCCCTACTGTAGTGGATGTAATTCCAGGGCAATCAATTCTGTCAAACACTGTACCATGCTTTCTGACTTCAATTTGAGAGAATAAGAATGGAACAAAATTATCTATAAGTTTTATATTAGCCCCAGGGAGGGGATATTCTTCACCATTACTTTGTTTTACAATATCAAATTTTATATACAGATCAGATCTATGTGGATGAATGAATCCGTCCCCCACCGTGATGTCATACTGTATCTCCTTGTTGGGCTGATTCAAATTTGCAAATGTCCTCCTGTTTGGAGGGAAGGACTGTAATTCATAACTCTCGATATTTTCCATCTTGGTATTTATTTATATATTTTAAATATTAATTTCTATTATCGCAGTGCTATTAGCACCGGAAAAATCGATGATCTCATTTTTCTCATTCGTAATTGTTATCTCTATGTAATTAACTTTATCAATAGAAACAGGGAAATAGACTGGTGGGATTGGGGAATAGAAGATAGGTTCCATAAATTCCGAATTCGGTTTAAATGTAGCAATGATACCTGTCTCCTTGTGACTGCCAATCGAATTTTCTTCTGCTTTGATAATCATACCTTTGGCAATGTTACAGTGAATATTCAATGTCTCAATAGCTAAGAATTTTGGTATAAATTTACCTACATGCCTCACACCTGGTTCTAACTTGCTATTGTTTTCAAATCCTAAAAGTTCCCCCATGGTAGATAAGTCCACTGTTTCATTTGTAGTTACAATCTCTACTCTGTGTGTTACAGAATTTTGAGAAAGGAAGACAGTGGTTGGAAGTTCAAATTGTAAAGTAGATAAGTTATACTGTCCAGGAGGAATAATTATTTTTTCATTACCTACTAATATAGTATTGTTGTAGATAGTTACATTCGGAATCAGATACATACTGTAGAATGCTCTCAGAGCTATGGCTTTTGGATAGATAATATCATTGTGAAGATATAGTTTCAAAACCGAAGTCTCGCTGGAGAGATGGAAAATTCCCATATTTAATATATAATACAGCTTTTTGAAAATCTTTTAATCTGATGTTTGGTATTTTATTTAAAATTCTGAGCATCGTAATGCAAACATGGCCACATATAATTTGATCGAAATCTTGAATACGATCGTCGTTGTAATAAATTTCAACATGTTTCAAGTAACGAATTAATTCTGTAGGGGGTACCCCTCCGAAAGAATCGAAAATAAGAGCATTGTCATTTTGTTTATAATAGCATATCCAGTGAGTACCAACGTTTTCGGACTTGTCCAAATTCACCACGCCACATTCTCGAGAGTGAGGACTACCTTTAGGGAGAGAATCAGACATGAAAACCCCCCTGAAGTGTTTAATTTTAAATATTTTAATTAAAGATTCAATGTCTTGGTTGGTAAGAACTTCTCTTTTTTTTAATTTTCTGAGTGCTCTAGACTTCACACCTTTGCCTATTTTTTTCTCCATGGCAAGATTATGACGCTTTTGCTCTTCTAGTTCTGCTTTATTTTTTTTGAATCAATCACAGTTTTGGCAATAGCAGCACTACCCCCAGCCAAGCTCCCAACTACCCCCAATGCAGCCAGGATAGCTGGAATGCTGAATATGAATCCACCACTGTGTGTTTTCTTTCTTGCATTTTGCAATCTTTTTAATTATGGCGTACTGAGTAATAATTTCATTCCGTTCCCTTTGGCTATACATTGCCTTTTCTTTTCTTGTTGTTTTTTAGTTAAAATCGAATTAAGTTTTAAATTTTTAAGATCATGATACGGTATTTGGTACACAACTCCTTTTGGTTTCATGTTGTTGTTGTTATTATTATTATTTTTCAGTGTATTTATATTACAAACCCCACCCTAATTTTTGTTTTGTATTCATAGCAATAGTTGTACCCAACGCTGTTATTTTTTCACCCAATGATGCATCTCTGCTTGTTAATCTTCCAAAAGCTGCCTCTTCTAGTTTTTGATCAGCTACATGACGTTCATTCAGATCTTTGTGTGTGTTGTAAGCAATATCATGTTCTTTGCAAGCTGCATCCAGAGGATTAATACCTCTGTCCCCTCTCTCTATTCATTTCTCAAGTTTTGTACCAGGACCACAATATTGGTAACCAGGTACGTGTAACTCGAACGGACGTTTATTAATAATATCATTCACTAAACCTCGACCCTCTGATATATTCCAGAATTTAGGAGGTAAAGTATTGATAATTTTAATTAAGTATCCTATACCTTTAGGATCGTTTACAATAAAATTAGCTAATTTGTCACTAATCATGTTTATAATACCCATTTTCCCATTATGGACATTATTGTTCCCAGCATTTTCCTCTCCTGCTATAACAGGCAACCTATCTATAAGTTTTCTCACATCGTTTATCCATACAAATTGCTTAGGTAGAGTATTGTATTGTTTTATACCACTACCGGTTTTGAGTTGATTCTAGATAGGTTTAATCAGATTTTTGTATTTATCCCCGCTGCTCGATTTTACACGCTTTTGACTGGCATCGTTATTTTGGTACAAAGCATCAGAGAGTGTCAAAATTTCAGAGTAACTTTGATAATCATCTTCTGTAAAATTTTTTGGTTGTTTGTTGGTAATAAGCTCCCATAGCCCTACGTTACCAGGATATCTAGACCAGCTGTTTCTCCCACCCAAATTAATTTTTATGTTATCCCCTTCAAATGTTACTTTAGACTTGCCAATTTTCCATACTACGCCTTCATTACCCTCCATAGTTGGATACAATCCAAACACCTAATCTTTTTCGAATTTTCCTGTACTCAAATAATTCCTTGCCAGGGGACCCAACTCGATTTTTTCTGATTCTTCTATAGCTGGTTTAACAGGTGGTTCCTTGAGTACCAGAGGTGTGCGGATACTAGATAATGGCGTAGGAGGGAAATCTGCATAATTTTTAGCAGTAAGAGGTACCAATTCATTGATGAGGTTTTTATTTTGTTCTGTCACACTCTTAATCTCTTTGCCGAGACCACTGATTGCATCGATAATAGGTTGGTCTTGACGCTTGTGTTGTTCGTAAAAACCTCGATTCTCTGATTTCCAACCTTTGAAACGTTTGGACAAGTACTCTCGTAATTTCGAATTATCTTCTATTTTATGTTTTGTCATATTTTTGTTTTTTTATTAATGGTTATTTTATATCGTTTCAACGTTTAAAAAGCCGTTGATTTTATTTCTAAATTTACCATTGTTAGGTTTCCGAGTCATGTCGATAGTGACAAATCCAAAATCGTCGCTGTTCCAACAAGATGAACAGAATTTTGAAAATTGGTTGTAATTTAAATCTCCTCCCACATAATCATCGTATACATGTTTCAAATTAGTATGATCTTGACGAAACAAACAGATTAAGTTTGTATTATCTCGTAGTAACTGTTTGGGAATTTTGGAATAAGTTTGAGCTAAATAAAAGCAGTCTATTTCTTTGTGACGACCCTGTGTAAAAAAAATTCTAATTTCATTCTGATTTTCCAGAATAACATCATCGAATACCACAACAGAATTTTTCAAACATTGGTCAAGAGGTTTTATTGTTGACGCAAATGTAACTATGCCCAGTCCCTCGTACAGCTTCATGAGTTGTTGGTATTTCGGTTGTTCTAAACTTTTAGAAAACACATACAAGTGTCTATTTTTCCAATCTAGCCAATTGGGGGCAAGCAAGAAATTATCAACCAGCAAAGTGGTTTTTCCACAACCTGATGGGCCTGCAATAAGGCATCTTATGTTTTCAGGTAACAACTCTCCATTTGTTTTATTAGTTTCCACTACATCTGGTAAACGCTGTACCACATTCCATGTTGGTGTCAAAGAATCACCTGGTTTGCTTCTATCCAACTTTTGTCTTGCAGACCTAACCATTTCACATACAATTTATTACTTTTCTGCTTCAATATTTTCTCGATTAGATATGTATCTCGATATTTTGTTTTACTAAGTTCCTCTTCATAGAATCTCCCTTTCAATATTTTGTTATGATTATCTTTTATGATATATGTATTTCTATTCCCTGGTAAAACTTGAAACACTGAGAATAACTCCGTACTCCAATTTTTAGTAAAACCCTTCTCGAATAACTGTTTATATTTACTGACCCTTACCTGATCCCTTATTTTAAACTTTGGCTTCTTAGTAGTGTATGTATATTTTTTACAATAAACAGTAGAAATCAATCGTTGCTCATCGGATTTGGTTAACTCAGCAGGTTTCATGTAAATAGTATTGTGTACTGTATTGTTGTAATCATGAACTAGCTCGGGTAAAATTTGCACCCACTTATAATTGCCCTGTAGAGTGAATTGTCTCCACATGCGATTTTTTAATGTTTTTTTGAATCGTTCCACTATACTAGCTTTCAGATCACTGTATGTAGAATAATGTTTAATATTATGTTGTTGCATTAACTTAGCAAACGTAGCATTGTAAAATTCTTTCCCTCTATCTGTCTGTAAATATTTTGGTATCCTTCCCTCACTGAATATCGACTTAAAAGCCTCTGTAACACAAGTACCAGTCTTGGATTTTAGGGGAACAGCCCATGCATATTTGCTAAAGGTATCAATAACTGTAAGCATATATTTGTAACCATGATTTATCTTATCCAAATTTTTTAAAGTGCCCCCCTTTAGGCGAGGGGTCATCTCGATCAGATCAGCCTGAAACAAACACATTTATACCTTTCGTTACTACACTTAATCGCTTGTAATTGCGACGGGCTGGTTTGTGTAATTCATGAACTATATCTTGTCTTGACATCGAGTTCGAAGTGAGAATATCGCATAAAATGGATTGTCCTCAGGGTATAACCGCTTTATGTCAAATACTAGCTTGTCACCAATTTCAATATCAAAAACTGATAATTGTTCGTCGTCATGTACTTTATATTTATTGATAGACTCATCCCAGTATGCAATAGGTATTTGAACTGCCTTGTGTATACCATCTTTTCGCACTATAGTAAACTGAGGAACTTCAATATGTTTTCCATGTTTTAGAAAACTAAACTTCAGAAATCGTAAACTACCATCAACAAAAAATTCATGTACCTGAGTGTACGGATATAATTTGTAAACATTGCCAGCATTGGCATACGTCCAGTGCCCTCGAGCATTTGGAACACTTTGTAACCTAGCTATTTCCATAGAATAAAATTGACGAGTATCTACGTCATCTAGTCTGCTTAATACCGGTTCCAAGTGTTCGTTGATAGTACGAACCAACTCATCGTAGCTAGGTTTGATTTTTACATCAACATACAGTTGTTTATATTCCTCTTTGAGATCCTGAAGTTGAGTAGCAAAACCTGATAAAGCAGATTCTTGACTTGCTTCAAGAGTAGTAATTTGTAACGCAATATTAGAAATAATCTCTTGAAAATTTTCCACAAGTTTCAATTTAGAACTCTGGGTAGCAAGATCGTGTACTTGACTTCTGATTTCTGTAAATAATGCATGTAGTTCGTTAATTATTTGATTGTTGGGGAGACTAGCAACAGTTTCTCTGATTTGCGCAATTTCTGCTTGAATGTTTTTGATATCCTCAGATTTTAAAATTCGATGTACTGCTCTCCTCATAGCTCTGATTTCCTGAGAAGTAGGCAAAGCAGCTACAGTATTCTGTAGTGTGGTGAGAGTTAATTTTATAGCATCGAGTTCTGTTGCATCAGCTGCATTTTTCAAAATTTCTTGCAGTTGCTTTATGTCATCCTGCGTAGGTGTAGACTGTTGCAGTGTCTCTAATTTACTCTGAATGTCGTCAATAAGATGATGGAAATGCGATAATTCTGATTCAGTATTCACGCTTTCAAGCTTAGTAACTTGCTGTTGAACTATAGCTAGAATATCAGTAATGCTAGGCAGTTTCGATTCCAGAGTTTCCTGTACACTTGTTAGCTCATTTCTCATAGTTGCCATAGTATCTTCTATGTGAGCTATGGTACCTTGTATCTTCCCAAAATCTTCATAAGTCTCCAACTGTAATTTGATGCCGGCAACGCTCCGAGCAATAGCATTTAATTCAGAAGATGAAGGTAAATTATTGATAAAATCTTCCAATGTCTGTAGTTTCGATTGAACTTCTGTTATAGCTGTATGCAGTTCATCTGTCTGTAATTCAGATTTGATACTTTGCAATGTAGGAACTTCGAAAGATTGAAACTGTTCTTGCAATTTAGCAATGCTAGCATTTACCTGCTCATATTCTTCTTGAGTTTTGATATTCTGGATGATGGTTTGCAGTTCGGTACGAATACTATTTGCCTGGTCATTTAATTGCTGTTTCAGCTGTTCGGTATTCGTTCTCTGGATTTGTCTAAATTTATCAAGTTCTTTTTTCAAGTTGGCAATATTCTCTTCTAAGTTCTGAAGATTATGTATTGAAGCTAAATTAGTATATTTCTCAAGCAAAGATTTGAGTTCTCCATCAATTTTTACTATAGGATCAATCAGTTCAGTTTGAAGATTTGTAATCTCTGTTTGAATATTTAGATTTAGCGAATTCTGTAATATGAGTAAATCTGATTTCAGTTTCTTTAGACGTACATCTAAACTAGCAATCTCGCTTGAATTATCTGGAATCTCCTGTCGCCTTCTATTACCAAATATATCCATGATTTTTTTTTGTTTTAGGTATTTTATATATTAATAAGAGGATAGATTATTCTTATTTCGATAAACAGAGGAATCAATTTATCATACTCTCCAATTATTTCAGCATACAAAAATTCACCAGCTTCCACATCATAAGACGTATCAGGAAGTAATGTACTATGTTTAATTCTATAGAAATTTCGACCTATGTGCAAAACTGCCGCATTGGGTGGTGAAACGTTTATTTGAATTTTCCCACTAACAGGTAACTTATATGATGATAAGTTATTATTAAATACAAATAAGTGCTTTCCAGTATCCTCGTCAACATGAGACCAAATACTATTCAAGTGAACAAGAAGTAACCCTTTCAATTGATGATAAATTTCTCTAAATACATCCATGTTCACTGGAATTCTCTCTACAGGCTGATTATGTTGTTGCTTTTTAAACCCAAAAATATTCATGACGTTTTATTTTATATTACCTATTTTTTTATTATATATAAAATATTTATTTGTACTAAGTATAAAAAATTAATAAGCACATATAGTAAAAAAATATCATCCTGTGCTTAGCACATGAACAAAATTATGAGCAGCACTGCAACAACACGTCCGCACTCTTCAAACACTCTCACGATACTGACTGACCTGTAATGCTTTCGCATTTATATAACCTCAGCGCGGACCGCGTTGAAAACATCAGAAACAGTGAGCCAATCAGAAAACACCCATTACGTCATAACCAACCAATCAGAAGACACCACATCATCGAATTACGTCATAACCCAACCAATCAGAAAACACCCATTACGTCATAATCCAACCAATCAGAAAACAACGTCAGATACAAGGTCATCATATGATTACGTAATAACTTGTTGCGTAACATGATGCAATAGTTTACCCTTACGAGCCATCGCAATGTAGCGTAATATCTTGTTGCGCAACATGTTGCAATAGAAGTAGACTCGAAGTAGACCGAATATAAATTTGCATGGGTGTGCATGGGTGTGCGTGGGTGTAGGTGTGCATGAGTGTGCGTGGGTGTAGGTGTAGGTGTGCGTGGGTGTAGGTGTTACGTACTTTAACTCGTAAGAAATTATGACATTCGTACGAAGTACGAGATGAAAAAACACAGATTTCCAATAGTATAAAATCGACAAAAACATCATCAAAATAGGTTTTCCATTGTGGTTAAATTAATAAAAATAATAGGCCTCGTACCAAGTATGGTGCAGAACGTATCCAATATACCTACTTCGGGTGTCTGCCTGTTCGGAAGCGTTCAGTTGTTCTCGGCACGGGCAAAGACCATTCTGCGATGAGCTGGACCATTGCCTTCAATAGGAAACTTGGCGGGAGGGTTCGGCGCGAAGGGTAGTACGAAGGTCACTATTTATATTTTGAGCCTAACAATGAAAAAACAGGAATTTGCATTGAAAACTGCTTTATTGTTTTTCGAAGTATTCTCCTTCATGGTCACTACACTTTTGCATTCGTTCGAACCATTTGTCGAAGCAGTTTTTCCAATCTTCTTGAGACACCTCCATAATATGGTTTTTGAACGCATCAACGGCGTCTTCCGCCGACGAAAATCGTTGTCCACGCAATTTATTCTTGACATTCGGGAACAAGAAGAAGTCATTGGGTGCCAAATCAGGACTGTACGGCGGATGACCCATCAATTCGATTTTTTGGCTGTTCATAAAGTCGGTTTTTAGACGAGATGTGTGACAGCTGGCATTGTCTTGATGAGGAATGATCCGACGGCGTTTGTTTGTTTTCCGTATTTGACCGAAGACCTCTGGCAAACAAATTGTTGTGTACCATTCAGAGTTGACCGTTCTACGTTCCTCTAAAGGCACAGTTGCCACATGACCAGTTTTCCCGAAAAAACAGGCGACCATTTGTTTCGATGTGCTTCGAGCGCGAACAACTTTTGTTGGATTGGGTTCATCTTGAAACACCCATACAGTCGACTGCTGTTTACGTTCCGGCTCATATGCATATATCCATGATTCGTCACCTGTTACAATGTTAGATACGTCTTTTGAAGCACCACGATTGTATTCATGAGCATTTGTTTGCACCAATTGACGCGAGCATCTTTTTGAGTTTTTGTCAAATTGTGTGGGATCCAACGAGAACATACCTTTCTCACAGCTAAATGATCATGTAATATTTTATATATGCTGGTGGAACTAATGCCTATGGTTGCCTCAATCTCACAGTATGTCACATGACGATCTTGCAGTATTAGGGTTTGCACAGCATCAATGTTTTCTTGAACAACAACTGATTTTGGACGACCTTCGCGAATCTCGTCGGTGAGCGAATGGCGGCCACGATTAAATTCGTTATACCAGCGTTTCACAGTGGCAAAGGATGGGGCTTCATCGCCAAATGTGGAAGTAAGTTGATCGATGCACTCTTGTCTTGATAATCCACGTCGAAAATCGTAAAAAATCATCGCACGAAAATGTTCACGAGTTAATTCCATTTTATTGTTGTCGCGCAATCTCCAAGGCAACATAAACAACACAAATGAAGCTATTGACAAAACATTTGAAGTACGTTATGGTCAATAATGCCAGACGATTCCGTGCAAACATCAAATCGCGCCTAACTTCAATCAGTGTTGCCAAGGCTCAAAATATAAATAGTGACCCTCGTACAGGGGCCTCATTTCGATGCTCTAAGATTAGCGAATCTCTTGCGTATTTTTTTTAAACGCCCGCGTTTTCGGGAGGAAAATTAGACATTGTCCATCAGTTCTTGTTGAAATTCGACATCCTGGCGGAATTTCACGGTTGGAACGACGAGCGAAAGAAAGCGGCTCTGGCGTTAGCGTTGAAGGGAATCGCCCTGGAATGGTTTTCTGGCATAAAGCTTTCCCCGAACTTTGCTACATTGTCCTATAACAATCTCAAGGACAAATTAAAGACACATTTGCGGAGAAAGGTGACCTCGGGTTAACCGAGGACAGGATCCGTGCTAGGATCCAAAGGACGGAGGAAACTGGATGTGAAGTACACCCGCAGGCAAACACTCTGCACTCTGCACTGTATGTACCTCCACCAGGTACCGAACTCGGGACCCCTTGAATTTTCTGTATTCATCACTCATCATCGTGGTAGCATTTAACGAGTAAAAAGTACGCTCTCGGTTATATCGATTCATTTCAACCCTGGTAACTTCACGCAGTCTTCTTTATCAAAAGTGAACCATTGTTTTCCCCAATGTGGGGACAATTACTAGCGTCCGATCGAATGCGGAAACATCGACTGGCGAGTGTATTTATAGAATGCACGCACACGCAAAGGTAAGGGAAGAGAGGAAGGCACTCTATGTGAGCAGCGCTCGAAGTTGGGGGGGAGGGGCGTGGGAAATTTAAGAAACTTTTCATCAAGCATCCCCCTCTCCGTGTTGTTCCATACAAGCATCCCCTCATCTATTCCCAAACTCGACAAAGCACCCCCCCAGCTGAGATTTTCCATTTCGAGCACTGCTTGTGAGGGAGTAGCCTAGATATAATTCTCATTACTCTGACAAGGGGTCCCGGGTTCGATTCCCGGTGGAGGAACATAGTGGTTCGGATCCCACTTTAAACTGTAGATCCAGTCCCGATTAACCTTACTGTGCATAAAGTTGTCTTAAAACAACAAATCAATCCAATCCAATCCAATCATTACTTTGACAATATACTACTTGCCTTCGATATATTTTCTTCTTCCCATTTAGCTCTTTGTTTTATATGTCCATTACCTTTTCTGTTCCCCTCTCTCAAGACTTGCCTCCTTCTTTCCTGACCAGAATTTTATTTCGGGGGGAGGGGGCTGATCCCTTGTCAGCAGCCGCCATCTGAAGGTGAAAAAGTATTGGGATAGAAGCTCTGATGATGCCGAGCCCTCCCCATGGTTAAGTGCTTGCTCCTGACCAATTTCTTTCTTTACTCAGATTACTCTTCTTTGTCGCTTCCAATACAATTTTCTCCCCTGATTTCTAAGCAGTTTTCCTTTTGTTGTTTTTTTGTGTTTGCTTTCCTACATTTCCTCTTTCTGTTTTGCTTACCTCTTTCCTCTTCCATTTCTAATTTATCTCTGTCTCTCTATGTCCCTGTCCAGTTCTCTGTACTTTTTTCATTCTCTTGTACTTGTTACAATGCAACACCGAGTCATCGACTTCATTGATTTGGTGCCATGATGCCAACACGTTTGCACAAAGTTCTGGAGCGGTTTAAAGTGAACCGGAACGCACCGGAATTCCGTTCCAGCAAATTAGTTTGGTACCGGAATTCGCTTCCTGCTCCGACTTTATTTATTTAATACGCTATACAAATGTTCATTTTTTACATTCATTTTTGCAAACAATAAATGAAGAGGAAAAGAGGAAGTTCTTGTACTAAATTTGTCTTTTGTCGGTGGGCGGTCCGGATTTTTTAAAAATAATATATTTTAGTAAATGGTATTGATTTAAGATGTAAATGCAGTAGACGGTCTAATTTCCTGAAATGACAGACGCAATCTTCTGTCTACTTACTTTGGATGGAATAATAATAGTAATAATAATAATACAATTGTTATTGAAATATGGATTTATTACTATTATTACTAATTATTATTATTATTATTACTATTATTACCAGTAGTAGTAGCAGTACTAGCAGCAGCAGTAGTCGTGGTTATTTGTGATTGGCGTTCCGGTTATCGACAGATACCAACCACTTGAAGCACTGACGTGTGGTATATGGACACGTGGTACGTGCTAACCAATCAATGAACATTGAAAAGAGACAGGCAGGTATTTGTTGAATCTTTTCAACTTGAACAACACAATTTCATTGTACCAGCCTGACATTGGGATGCACCTGCAATACACCTAGTGTCAAAAAGTATAGCGAAGGCTAGATAGTTAAATAATAGCCCGTGACGTAACAACCAGCCTAGCTCTTACCTACTGCAGCTTCAAATATTGGAAGTAGCCTACTTTCGCGAGCCAGGGAGACGTATCAGACACAGAGGATTCAAAGTTTGGTAAGTTCGAAATAGGGATAAGAATTAGTCTTGGTAACACTTCGATCTAGTGAAAACGGATTTCTTCATTTTTACAGAAGAAACTACTTATGGAAATCAGTTTCTATAGCATTATCGAAGTTCTTCAATGTATTTTCTTTCATCGTGTAATCTTTTTTAGCGCGAATTCATGTTTTTTTCCTAGAAAAATTAATTTTTAACTATGTTTGCCTAACCTAACGGAACCTAACCTAACCTTACCGTGAATGGTTTTTGGGGCTATGCGTGAATGGTGTTTGGGGCTATGCGTGAATGGTTTTTGGTGCTATCCGTGAATGGTTTGTGGGGCTATCCGTGAATGGTTTTTTGGGGCTATACGCTATTATTTTCGTGAGAAAAGCATAATTCCACCCTAAAGAATGTTCCGCAATGCAGAATACGGAAGTAGAAATGTTAAAAAGGACGAAATAAATGAGTTATAGGTGTTTTCACGAGATCGAAGTAGTACCTTAGTCTTAAATGTAAATAATAGTTGAAAGTTTCAATTCCACATTTACTCGTGTATACATGTAACCTCCTTTTTCTTTAAAATGCAGATTTTTGGAAAAATTATCAGGAAATGATTGATATGGTTTATTTTACTTCGCTTCTGTGCCACTTTTGGTTAATCGCGAAGATGAGGATGAGTAATGATACAATGAAATTGATGAAGGGACGGACACTGACAAACACCCATACCCAGGCCGGGATTCGAACCCGGGACCTCTGGCGTCGTAGCGCTCTGTGATAACCATTCCGCCACGAAGGCTGTCACATTCAACCAAGAGTTGATCCAGAAATTTCCACCTGGGACGGGGGTATAAGTTCATATTTCGGGTGTGCGGTGGCGTTTTTTTCATATGTAGTGGCGCAGGAACGGGGGGTACAGGGGTACATTGTACCCCTAAACTTTGGAAGGGGGTACTGTACCCCTTAAATCCGTAAATTCTATTGTACCCCCTGTACACCCCTTCGATAATTTGACAGATGCAAGATGCTACTGTCGAAAGAACATATTTGGGGTCCAATGAAAGGAAAAGTAGGTTTAAAACTTCTAAAGGATTTCTCTAATCATTTAAGACGAGGTTTATGGCATTGAACCCGCTTTCACATTCAGCTGTAGATACTGGTAAATTTTGGATTGGATTCAAAAGGTCTTTGAGTAAGATGGGAATGTTTGATTAATTGGTTTGGTTTATTTTACTTCTCATTTCTTCCACTTTGGCTAATCGCGAAGATAATGATGAGTGATGATGACATGAAATTGATGAATGGACACTCACAAATAACACCTATTCCCAGGCCGAGATTCGAACCCGGGACCTTTGACCTTTGCTAACTACTTCGCCACGGAGGCCGGCAAAATGGAAATATGTTTTGGATTTTTTTGTAGATGTGAAAATCTTTTAACTGTGACGCGCACATGCTTTTGCTTACTTTAACGTTCACTTTAAATTGACATGCCACCTTAAAACAGACGCATGTATCTGCATTTAATACCACTGCATACGAAAATAAACCTTGGCCGGCTATTCATATTGTCCACCAAGAATTGAAAAGAAAAAAAGAATTTTCGAGCGTATAGTTTTTCTTCCTTGCTCTGAGATCTGAAGGATTTCGGTTTTGTATTTGTAATGATAGTACTTTCAGTTCTTGAAGAGCGTCATTCTAATTATATTACAAATGCTTTGTCAAATGTTTTACAAATGCTCCAAAGTTTGACCTCTAACGAGTATTATATCGGGAACAATCTCAAACCAGAATATTTTCAATACAACGCCCTCTAGATATCTGAGAAAATACCGAATATATGTCTTCTAAAAGCTTGGATGTGGTACACTTCTCCCATAAATTGCTTAAATATATTTTTAAATGTAGCTATGGGACTTTAAAATTAAAATGAACTGAACTGAAGTGGAACTCTATAAGTATATATGTATGATATGTTCAATACTATGGTCTGTATATACAGTGGGTGAGAGATGATTATTCCTGGTTGGGATGGCTCAAGATAGAGGAGGGTGAATCCTCCTTACCCTTTTTAATTTCACACTGCATTAAAATTAATATTTGCATCTTTGTTCGCAATTTTCACATTTCGAACTCCTGATTTTCCGTTCCATTAAATTCAAGATTGGCGCAGAAGAAGGTTCAGAGCTTTATATGTTTCGGAATTGTTATCTGGTCTTAAAATCTGTTTTTTAAATAACCATAAATTCTAAGAAATAAAAATCATTTATGCAAATTTTGCATTAAAAAACGGAAATTCGTGTGAGCTGTTCTAAAATGGAATATTTCTCATGCCTTCACATTATACCTAGGTCCCTGTGGAGTATATTACTATATATATATATATATATATGAGAGGCTGAATTTTGTACCCCCCCCCCCAATGAAAAACGTTCCTGCACCACTGCTAAAGGGGTCCGAAAAAGGTACAAATTACTTTTGTATTTCTCATGTGCAACATTTACACAAATTTTCACAATAACTCGCTCGGGTGTGTTGTTTTTTTTACCAATTTAATCTTGTCTTGCAAAAAATAAACACTTTTTTCTTTCTATCTTATTGACTCTGTAACCTGCGATTTAAGCACACACACTTTTCCTCCCGACGAAGTGAGTGTGACCATGGCCATCTTTAAGAGTCAATATCAATTTTGGTAATCGCGCCCATGCCTTGCAGCTTGATTTTTAACTTTAAGCCGGCGAGACAGCGTTGCCAAATTTCAGGATTCCCGCCTTAATAGAGCTGGCCGTGGTGACACATTTAAATGCTTCTGTTATTTCAACTCTAGAGGCCCTAGACAATATTCAGTGTCGTAGCAGGTGTAAGGGGGCGAAGTGTAGGAGTGATTCTGGAATTTGGCGTATTGTCTCAGCCAGAGGGGCCTGGGTAATTATCATATGGACCCCCTCCGAAATGCAGAATTAACTTAGTTGCTCCACGTAGCATGTGGCCATCGATTATAAAATATCCCTCATCTCGTACCTTTATAGCTACACAGTTTGTCGTAAACGTGGTGTGTATATATAGTGTGTCAATTGTCTACAGCTATGAATCCAATAGAAACATTCAGTTGCTCAACAAGTCGATGCCATTTGCTGAATAATAAGCATCAAACTTGGTAATTCATGACCTTTTACCGCAAATTCTGTATTAGTTTTACACATTATAATTAAAATGTAACTCACACTAAATATTTTCAAGGGGACCCTCAAGCCTTTTCATATTCAAATAGAACTGAAATGAATTTACCACATTGTCTGCACCTTTTAAGTTTTACTTCAAATGGGGCCCAAAAACTCCCTTGAAGGTGGAGCCCAGGGGCAATTATTTCTTTCCCTTAAGCGTCATTATCCCCTCCTCTGCCACCCAGGGTATGCAGCATATGACTTAAATCTGACCATTATTTTGTCATTTTGTGAAGTTAATTTTTCTTACATATTACTCCCTCTGTCCCATAATTATAGTCCGGTATGCCAAAATGGTGACTTTTTATTTACGTTCTTTTGGTTACTTGATCGGCCAATTTGTACTGATCCTTGAGTAATAACGTTGTATGACTCATTCCCATGTTTAATTTTCTTCTTCTGTATACACCAATGTCACAGTTTGCCTATCGGACAATTATTATGGGACAACAAACAAAAGTGTACCGGACAATAATTATGGGACAGAGGGAGTAACATTTTGTGTACATTTCTGTCAAACCAGTTTTTCTTTTCCAGTCTACTTATGATTTTGTCATCTACAGTGCTCGAAGTGAAAATTCCTAGCTGCGAATTTGCTTGTCCGAGTTTGGGGATACAAGGAACTAGGAAGGATCCTTATGTGGATCAACCTGAGGACAATGTAGTAAATGAGGAAGATGCAAATTCGAGCACTGATGATCTGTTAAGGAAACAGTTCTGGTTTCATGAAAAAGTCTTCAAGAATATATGATTAATGGTTTATCGAAAAGAAATGGCAGCGTTAAGATTATGAATAATGATATTGAGGTCACTAATACCAAAATGAAACACAGTGTCTGTGGCAACCTTTTTTCTTTCTTTTTTTGTGGGCGAGAGGATGGGTGAGGCAGAGAACTGTGGTATGCCACTGATAATATTAGTACTTTTTTTGACAATTCATGTTCCGAACTTTCTACAGTTTCAGATGCAATGATAATTTATCCTCTGGATTTCCTGATCAAGTTCTAAGTTGCAGGAATGCGTTTAAATCTTAAATCACCCTGACATCTTCCGTAAGTGCTTTGGCAAAGTTTCTTCACATTGATAACTATACACTAGCTCGCAGTTATCCCAATATCTGCACCACCTTCTGTGTGTTTCCTCACGCTTCCATTAACCTTCGTCATTTCACTACATTTTTCCTTTTCTGTTTCAGTACCTTTTTGATCACTTAACATTTCACTGCATTTTTCACCATTTTCCACTTCACTTAAGTTCAATAGGATTGCACTTTCTTCTTTGGTTTGTGATACACTAATTTATCACCTTGCATATTGATTTTGACACCTTTTCTTTCCCAAATCGGTTTAGATGCATGCTGTGATTTTTGAAATGTAAACATTACTAAAGTTCTTTCACAAGTCTGATATTTTTGATTATCTCTTTTATGGCCACATTAACACATGATTTTGGTATGAGTTTTTTATTTCAGAATTTTTTCTTAATGTATTTATCACATAGTGGCCTTCATTATGCACTACATTGTTTGCACCTGCCATTAGTACTACACAGCTGTTGTTCTCGTGTTTTGAGGTTTTAGGCTACTTAGTATCTGTTCGATTTTTGTACCTGGCTTGACGATTACACACACTGAAACATCACCTTGCTAGCTCTTCACTTTGTCTGCCATCCCTCTGCCATGACTATCAGCATAGATGAGCACTTGTGGTTGACTAGCACTTGTATATTTGATTTTCGAGATGTTTGTGTTTGGTTCCTTTGACTTCACATTATTGGTTTTTGAATGAGTTTCTGGGGTGTATTCCTGCCATCTGGAAAATCTGTTTTTGCTCTCGAAATTTATATTATCCATGTTCTGTTGTTTTGAAATTTCTTTATTAATTTCCTGACCACTTGAGTTCACGAGGGTGAAGATTGTCTCCTCTCCATTTTTCAATAGTTTCTAGTCTGTTTTTTAGGGTTTCATTTTTTTTTACTCATTTATGTCAGTCTTAAGTAGGTTCATGCAGGAGGTTTGAAAGTTCCTCATCTTCGGCTATTTTTTCCTCCTTTTACACATTGCAGACAACCATTCATTGTTTTGATTATTTCTTCTTTGGTATCCAAGTTGCCACATTTAAAGTGTAACCATTCGTCGCATTAAGTAGCACAGAATTCCATTTTTTTACGGTTCTTTTACAGTTCACACATCTATCATGTTTTATTCATAATTTGTGAATCTTCACTTGTTGGTGCCATTTTGGTACAAATGTCTATGTGCTTTCTTTCTTTCCAGACCTGAATATGTATTCCTCATTACAAAGTCTTCGAGCAGAAGATAACACAAATTATGTAATCGAAGATGAAACCGATGACAGGCCTAGAAGTGCAACTGTTTATGAACTTATAACTCCCTTTATGAATCTTGATCTGCCGATTGATGCACTTCAGCATTGGTCTGCTCTGTTTCAGTTTCACGATTCTACATACATCTTAGTAGATGGTAAGTACGTCTGTGTGCAAAAGCACACCATTTTATTTAAACAAAAGTCATGTTGTTGAAATTACCATGAAATATAATTATACAGGTCATTAGCAAACACAGCACAACAGCTTATGAATAAGAATGAGTTATGAAGCAATTTTACATAGAATCTTTCCCACTTTGAATGAACCCAGTTGCAAAAATTATGAATGCAAAATCTTCTGTGTATCTTTCACTCAATACAATGCTCCCATTGCTTTTTACATTGGGAAAATTCAGTGTTTTACTAAATATGGACTGTCTGGTAGCCAATTTCGCAGTTCCATAGTTTGTATGTCCACATGGATGTAATAAGTGTCGCTGGTTCAGACACATTGAAAAGTATTTTGTGCAAGAGGCCTCCCCCCCACCTCCTCCCCGAACATTGGGCCAATGGTTTGGTACTTCTTCGTTAGACAAGCCACATTTTTGTACTGGTATTAAATGTTATTATGTGCAGTCACATAAAATATCTGTAATCACTAATGGGTCAATCCATATGAAGTCATACAACATGGTTGCTTGACCATTTTTAAAAAAGTTTATTTTTTGTGTGGTGTGAGCCTCATATGTTGACAGTTCAGAACCACTGTTATTTCATTTTTACTATCACCGATTTGAAGATGCCGGGCATTTTTTTTATCATGGCGAGCGTCATTTTCTCCATTCGTAAGCATCAGCGGCAACTTTTTTATCTCAGGTCTGGTAAGTCCTACGACAATGAGACAAAATCTGTGATGTTAAGCACATTATAAGCTACAATTGTATTTCTGTGTAATTTTCTAAATATTATTCCTTCATAATAAATTTTATTGTCAAAATTGTGTATTTTAATCGCTCAAAATGACATTTTCGGTTTTTTGGGGGTGAAGGCAGTTTGTTTGACACTTGAATTTTTTTGTGCAAGTACCTGTGTAACAATAGAGTATGTCAAAATTATTTGAAGCTTGAGACTTTAATATATATTTTTCTACATGGTCATAAACATGTACTTTTTGTTAAAAAATTACAAGTTTAGGGCCAAATATCTCTGGTGGGCAGTTGTTTAAAAATCTGAAATTTGTACATAACGCAGTACTCCATGATAAGTAACTTCAGTAAAAAAATTGAGTTTGAGATTCAACTGGTTTAAGAAATACAAAACTCGTGAAAAATTCAATATTTTGCATTAAATATGGTATGCCTAATTTCATCTCTTATTAATATTTTGTGTTCAAATTCTGCAAACTGTAATTTGGAATGTCAATCAACAACATTACAATCCTGAAATGGATCTACAATAAAGTATATATACGAGGGCGTGCTGAAATGTAAAGCTTCCTATGTTTTTATTTTCTTTGTTACCTTGTAAACGCTTTTGGAATTTGAGGAACCATACATTGCACTTATAAGACTTTCCCGCTTCTCCATTGAAGGTTTCAAACTTCTATCGCCAGGAGGTGCTGAACTATAGCGAGGAAAATGGCAGCATGTAACCATGCATTGTTGGTAAAGCACCTGAAGTAGCATGCAGTGATAGAGTTTCTAACAGCAGAAAATGTGCTACAAATTGACATTCATCTGAGACTGAGGGCATTTTATGGGGATGAATGTGTAGACATCAGTACTGTGTGATCTTGAGTTTAAAATGCTCTTAAAGTAAACCCCAGCTGAAGATATCTCAGCTATGTGAGAGAATGGACTGAAAGGCCACAAACTGCAACTGATGGATGTCATCGGAATCGTGTTCAGCTTGGGTTTTCTTTACAAGCATGCACAGCCCAAGATCCCACAGTACTGATGTGTACAGTGGTGGAAAAAAGTTCTTCCCCATAAGACTTTAATGGCAGTAAATAATGCCGGAAAGGTAGGCAACACACATTGCACCTTTAGGTGATCGGGTGATTCAGTCTGTCTCAAGGAGCAACTCGTCTTTCATGCCTATAGCCTATGTCCAACAGACACAGGAAATGTAGAAAATCACGTGACTTGTCAGGTGGAATGTTGTTCGTCATAAAATCGCCTTTTCTCAAGCCAGGTCGCAGAACCGACAAGAGTTATAGCCTATGTCCGAAAATCATTCCCCTAAAACCGTCGAACGAAACGCTAAAATAATTCTTGCCTTAATTTTATAAGGCTACTATACTATATGTGCCGCAGTAGCTCGGTCGTTAGGGAGTTTGATTACCATGCGAGAGATCTGAGTTCGATCCCCGACTGGGGAGAATTGGAATTTTGTCCACCTATTCAAGTGGCTCCGGCGCCCACCCAGCGTCGTATAAAATGGGTACCTGTAGGAAGCTTGGGGGGGGGGAGGAGGTAAAGGCGGCCAGGGGCGTGGTGCTGATCACATTATTACCACCTTCGGCCGTAACAAGAAAGTGTGGGACCCTAACTCCGCACCCCATACACGCCTTCATGGCTTGGTTCAAAGCACAAGGTAGCACTTTGCTTTTTCATTTACTATACGTCCCGATTTTATCGGAACAGAACTTTCTAATTTCTACGTGGACATTCTTCCAAGTTCCGTAGGGATGTGAATAGGCTCCAGTTTTTCTTGACACAATTCATCCATGTTATATTTCATTATAAAAACCACGGCCGATATCCTGTGTGTGTGTGTGTGTGTGTGTGTGTGTGTGGAGGGGGGGCGCTAAAATTCAAACATGTGAGGTGATACTTTTCTCAATACTCCATTCTCAGATTCTACGTATCAGAAATAAATCTTAATTCCACACACTGAAAATGTATCACTTCCTACATCTTAGCACGCAAATATCTAGCAGCAGGTAGGCAAACTGTAGGTGCATTCGCGATTAGTCTTACTGTGCATAAAGTGGACTTAGACACCATATCAACCAACCAACACAATCCCGTTATTGTCCAGATTATTGAAATAAGAAGCTTCGTCGCGAATAACATAAGCAGGAAGACAATGTGAAATTACCGAACAGAAACAGAACCTAAAACCTAGAACGGCTAGATTGGATTAAATCGACGATTCAGCACGCGTTCTGAAATGAAGAAGAATACGAAAGTTGAAAGACCTCGATACACACACACACTTTTCCTCCCCTCAATGGTAAGATATCTTTCTTTCAGAGAAGGCTTAACGTAGGCCTTCAAGGCCACGACGAGAAAGCGTTTTACATGCAATGGCGGAACCGAAACACAGGTCTAGTTTGATATGAAAGCTGTGTTCCTCCTTATTTCGTACGTCATTGATAACATGAACACGGGCCTCGCCTGCTCACCCTAGTTTCGTAGAGCAGACGCCTGTTCGCCACCCTTTGGTTCAGTGACCTTCGCTCGTAGTTAGCAAGAGTGAATGACTCACCAGATACCTGTTGCCTGTGAGCTTATACAAGAATAGATATTTCGTAGCGTCTGTAAGAATTGTTTCATCTTCAGTTATTATCAGTTAACGTTCGAATTGTTTCCTAATTGTTACGTTATTTATAAATTAGTTCTCGAGAGTGAGCTTTCTATCTATTTGCACGGGGGGGGGGGTATACAGCCTGCATGTATTATTTTTTCCTGAAACAAGAAGAAATTCAAAGACAAAAAAAAAGAGTCGTAGAAGAGTAGTTAACAAAAAAAAAAGAAGAAAACGAAAATGTAAATGTTTAAATAAATTATTGTATAGATCGAGTGAATAATATTTTCTCACGGGGCCTCCTCGATGGCGTAATGATAACGTCGTCACCTTATAATCAAGGGATCCTGGGTTCGATACACGGTGGATGCACGTAGTAGTTCGTATGCCATTTTAAACTGAAGGTCCAGTCCAGATTAGCTTATCTGTGCAGAAAAAATAAAAAAGAAATTGTCACAGTGTAAGAAAATTTAATGTTCAACCACATACAAAAGGGAATAATTTATTCCATGTTGGAGTTCACATTTATAGCCAACACAATTATGGATCGCAACGTATTTTCTAAGATCCATTTTAATTATACGTGCATGATAAAATAACAGAAGTTGAGGAAAGAGAAAGTCAAGTGAAACACAGATGTCTTCTCCAGAATTTCAAATCTCGTTACGTAAGGTTCTGGGTTGAAGTCCCGGGCAGGCATGACTTTCTTGTTCTTGCCGTTTTATCTGCTTTATTTCATCATAAATCGTCGTTATGGTTTACCTACAGGGGAAGAATAATGACAATTGCCAATACAAAGCCAATAACGAACAGAACAACACAGTAGCGTACGCAGGATTTCATCAAGGGGGTGTTATATATAAAACTTGTTCGAAATTCACATTACCATTGTTTTATGATACTTTAATTAAATAATAATTCTCATAATTAAATAATAATACTTATAATTAATTAATTGAATTACTACTAATAATACTACTAATACCACTACTACTATTAAGTAGTAGAGATCTACATAAATATAGTATTTATGAAAGCAATAAAACGAAATTAATTTCTAGTAATTCGATTTTTAACAAATTCTAGAGCATTTTTTCTTTCTTACGAAATAATTGTCTACTCAACGAGATGAGACATTTTAAGTGTGAAGAAAATCCATAAAAACAAGAAAATATATTAAAATAAATTGAAATAATCAAAGTACGGAACTCATCCAAGAAGCTGCGGGGGTCTGGTCAGTAGGGCATCTGACAACCATGCGGGAGATCCGGATTCGATTCCCGGAATTGGTTGGAATTTTTCCGGCTTTGTCGCCGCATAAATATCCCCGATAATTCAAATTTGGATTGTCTCACTGCTGTTACCAACATAACATTTTACAATAGTTAAGCTTATTGTCGTTCGAATTCAGAAATTCAAACGTGCCGCGGGAAGGCGGACTGGTGACTGAGTTATTCTTGTCGGCCTAGCCATTGTCTATACATTAGCCAAGTTCAACGAACCAAGAACTTTCTTTAGTTAATGCTCATTGTTCACACACAAAAATACATGATCATTGAACATTGTTGCAGCCGAGATACAAAACAACTTTTTTGCTCTTTAAAATCATAGTTGCCCTTATATATTATTTTCAAGAATTCGTGTTTATTTTCAAGGCATTCACTCTTAAAGACGCGTGTTTGGAATGCTGTGCTTTTCTCCGTGCCGCATGGGAATAATAATTCAAATTATTATTATATTATTAGTAGTAGTAGTAGTAGTACTGCCGCAGGTCCTTGACAGTGATAAATTGGTCATTTTTATTTTTTCCACAGCATTTTTCATAATATTTCAAAAGCTCAAGGGGGGTTTAAACCCCGTAACCCACCGTTGCGTACGCCACTGGCACTCAATTAGGCAGATGTCAAGAAAGAAACAAGACTTTACAGTGTCTCCGTCTCTCGGTTTCTCGAATTGAAAATTGGTCTCCCGTTCTCGGTCTCGGCTAGTTAAATATAGAAATCGAAAAAAGTATGTGAAGATACATATATTTCATATATCCCGGTTTTATAGGAGATTTCGTGAGAGATGAAATAAGTACTCTTCGATCATGTTTATTTTTATTAGTTTTGTTACGTAACATCACTTTTCTTCCTAGTCGCGGACGAGTGACCATTACATGAAATTAATGACGAAATACTCAAACACCTGGGACAAGGACGGTACTCAAATCCGGGAACTTTGGTGACGAGATCGAAGGTTGACCACTTAATGAGCTTGCTCACCGAGTCTGCTTAATGTTGCTTGTGTCAGGTAATTCGAAATAACTGTCAATATCCCACATTCATTATCATTTGTTTCATAATTTATCTTATTGATGTTATTAACCTGAAGTCGAAGAAATAGTTGAAAGGCAATAATGGAAGATGGAATGTCTCTGATGTTACTTCGTGTCGAATAATATGACGTGATATTATGATATGAATATATTAATAATATAATATGTCCAGTCATTCCATTGATTGATCCCAATTACGCACACAAAATATGGTATAATGTCCACTCCTAACCAACCTCCGTGGCGGAGTGGTTAGCACAGCGCGCTACGACAGCATGGGTCCCTGGTTCGAATCTCGGCTTTGCCATGGGTGTTCTTGGTGAGTGTCCGTTAGTCAATGTCATCATATCATCACTCATTACTCATCTTCATGGTTGCTATTTGCAAAAAGTGAAAGAATAGCAACACTAAATAACAAAAATCCAATCAGATTGAACATCTTCACCGATTTAATTCTATACCGTACCAAATTCCCAGTTTATTACTGCATCTTGCTTCATTTTACAGCATCTCAATTGTTTTCCGATTCGAAAAAAACTGGAATGTTGATCAGTTGATTGTGCATTGTTTCGTTGTTTCGATTGTTTAATTAACGTCGCATTGATTAGTTTTAGACCAATCGTGACAGAGGGAATCGAGAGCACAAAGGAAGGGGAAAAGACAAGTTAGAGACCACGCCTCTCTTTAAAGGTAGCATTCCGTGAATACGACTGAAGTGACTGCAGAATATTGTGGATAAAATTTGTTTCGCTTTTTTCTTTTATTTCTGTTTCAGTTATTTTACTTCGCTTTTCTTCTACCACTCGTGTTAAATGTGTCTGTGAGTAAACTAGTGAAATGGACGATGGGACAAAAAAATCTATGCCTCTCCCACGGTTCGAAACTGTGACCACAAAATATTGTCTTATTTTTAAAATTTACGTTAAATATGGTTTCACTCGTGTCTTTCTCAAGGCGTTCCATTACCTCTCCGATGGCGTAGTGGTAACGTCTTCGACATGCAATCAAAGGCTTCCGAATTCAATACCAGATAGAGAAACAATTAGCGTGTGGCAGATCTTGTTAAGAAAACAGTTGCTAAAATGTTCTTCTTGAGGCCACGTAGCACCCAGCTGTTGTTTGTTGTTGCTGGGGCATGAGTCATGTGACTCATGCTATCAATGCTCAATCCTTCCCGAGAACTCAGATCCACCAGACAAACTTAAGCGAATAATTTGTTATTTGGGTTGCATAAACAACAGGCTTTAAGACGTTACGAAATTCTAGGTCCCGTGGCCCAGGTAATTCTTTCTCCGACTGTACACATTCATCCCCATAAATGTCTTCAGTCTCAAGATGAATGTCACTTTGTAGCACATTTTCTGCTGTTATAAACTCGATCACTGCATGCTACTTCAGGCGCTTCACCAACATTGCATGGTTACATGCTGCCATTTTCCTCGCAATAGTTCAGCACCCCCTGGCGATAGAAGTTTGAAACCTTCAATGGAGAAACGGAAAGGTCTTATAAGTGCAATGTATGGTTGCTCAAAATCCAAAATGCGTTTACAAGGTAACAAAGAAAATAAAAACATAGGAAGCTTTACATTTCAGCACGCCCTCGTATATATACTTTATTGTAGATCCATTTCAGGATTGTAATGTTGTTGATTGACATTCCAAATTACAGTTTGCAGAATTTGAACACAAAATATTATTAAGAAATTAAATTAGGCATACCATATTTAATGCAAAATATTAAAGTTTTCACGAGTTTTGTATTTCTTAAACCAATTGAATCTCAACCTGAAAATTTTTACTGAAGTTACTTATCATGGAGTACTGTATTGTGTACAAATTTCAGATTTTTAAACAACTGCCCACCAGAGATATTTAGCCCTAAACTTGGATTTTTTTAACAAAAAGTACATGTTTATGATCATGTAGAAAAAAATATATTAAAGTCTCAAGCTTCAAATAATTTTGACATACTCTATTGGTACACAGGTACGTGCACAAAAAATTCAAGTGTCAAACAAACTGCCTTCACCCCCAAAAAAATGTCCGAAAATGTCATTTTGAGCGATTAAAATACACAATTTTGACATTAAAATTTATTATGAAGGAATAATATTTAGAAAATTACACAGAAATATAATTGTAGCCTATAATGTGCTTAGCATCACAGATTTTGTCTCATTGTCGTAGGACTTACCAGACCTGAGATAAAAAAGTTGCCGCTGATGCTTACGAATGGAGAAAATGACGCTCGCCATGATAAAAAAAATGCCCGGCATCTTCAAATCGGTGATAGTAAAAATAAAATAACAGTGGTTCTGAACTGTCAACATATGAGACTCACACCACACAAAAAATAAACTTTTTTAAAAATGGTCAAGCAACCATGTTGTATGACTTCATATGGATTGACCCTAATCAGTCTTTCACTAACAGTGCTCAATCCTTTATATTTCCAGGAAATGAAAGTAATGGGAAACTAACTCCACGCCTTAAGCATCTCTCTGGGCCAGAAGGAGAAGAAATGCTTTCACGATACAGAAATAAAAAAATTGGCAAGTTAGAAATTTCAAAATTGCAATTGCAACGATCTGTTACAGAAAATAAGCTCAATAATACAAGTTATAACTTAATTTGGAATAACTGTCAGGATTTTCTAAAACATCTTGAGGTGCAGTGTCAATGTAACCCAGATAGGTACCGATCACCTTCAACAGACTTTGTGCGGTGTCAATGTAATCCAGATGGGTTCCTACCATTGAAAACACCATGCAGCTGCAACATCTCAGAGAAAATGTCAACACGTTGGACAGCAGGTGATATAGTGAGAGTAGTCTTACTTGGTGGTTGCTTTTTTCTCCTTATTCTGTATATTTCATACCACCATTAGGATATATGAGGCCCTGTGCAAACTATGCTTGCAAGGCCCTTCTATTTTGAAAAAGTGAAAATATACACACTTTCGTAAAATTCTACATTAAAACAAACATGATAATTAGTATTGCATTATAATTAACCCCCACTCTTCAATCATCAACATGCAGCATGTAAGACATCAAGAACAACCTTTCTTAATAACTTCTTGTCACTTCACCACCTTGTTTCAGTGGTACTGGTTGTCATAAAACATAATATTTTCTCCTCTGTGTGTGCACTACAGAATCATAATGGTTACTGACTTTCTGTCTGTCACATGGTGTACATAGATGTTAGTACTCAATGGAAATGTGATAATGCTAGTAGAGAAACAAACAGGATGAAATTCTTGAGATTTACCCTTTCTCTCAAATCATGCATTTAATACCTTTGCATTAAAGACTCGTTAAGAGAGATTCATATTGTGATGGTGATCCTTTCCTGTCTGTCCATAGGGTACTAAAGATTTTGTCAAATGCTAGTGACAACCATGGGCATAACATGGTTTCTAACTTTGCAGGGCAAAATCAATCTTAAGACTTAACTTTGGAGGGGCAGAATTAAACTTGGGACTTAACTTTCCAGGACAGAATTAAACTTGGTGGCAGAATCAAACTTGAGACTTCGGGAGGCAGGATGACAGGTCAGTGTCAATTACCTGTCAGGAGATTCCACACTCAGGAATTCCTGAAATGAAATGTTCTAAGAAAAGGACTGGTGCCTTCATGTTGTTTTGTGTATGGACCCTGTCTGGGAGTGTATATATAAGATGATGTTTTGTAACTTTCATTTATTTGTTGTGAAGTTTCATCTGAAGAAGACCCTGTAAGAGGGTGGAAACATTACGTTTTTATGTATATTTTTATACTATAAAAGTTTGCCTTGGTGGGCCTTTTAATGTTTTATTAACATGGAAACAAGGCTTAACAGTGGTACCATAAGAAATTCAACTGTGTTCCGGTGGAAATTTTCTTGATACAGCCGACTTCCAGTCCGCATTTGAAACTTTGTTTCCTATTTTCTACAGTACGGAAGATGATTATAAATAGAGCTCTATCGCAAATATAAGGTTCCGTTCTTTTCCTTTTTATTGATTGATTGATTGATTTGTTGTTTTAAGTCCACTTTATGCACAGAAAGGCTAATCGAGACTGGACCTACAGTTTAAAGTGAGATCGGAACCACTATGTGCCTCCACTGGGTATCGAACCTGGGACCCCTTGATTACAATGCGATGACGCTACCGCTGTGCCATCGAGGAGGCCCTTTTTCTTTTTATTATGTGATCATGTTTGCACAAGAAATGAAAGTGAATTAAAGATTCAATGATATTATATAAATATTTTGGAAGTACGAGGCTTTGTGTGGCGATACCTCTAATCATGGATGACTGAAAGGGTGGGGGGGGGGGGGCAATGGGGGACCATGCCTCCCTTCCTGAAAAATAACACCTGGTGGGCCTATACTTTTTCACTGAAAGTTCGTAGAAGCAAAGACTTGGTGTGCCAATACAATTGGTAGAATAAGTTCAGTAAAGATCCATTGTAATGTTTCACATTTTAATATTCTTGTGCTTTAAGTTTTACTTTGAACTTACAGGTGTACGTGTGCGAGTATGTGGAAAACAGCAGCGACATACTGCTTTGACTAGATATAAGCTCAATTCCCACAACCAAACACATTTACTCATACAATACTTGCCTCACATAAAAAGTGGTTATTTAGTTTTTAATTTTTTTGTATGTTAGAAAGTATACTTCTGTTTGCCAGAATATATAGTATAAATTATAGAAATGTATTTGGCTTACATTGCTTATTTTGAAGATTCTCATGGAAAGATTGGAAACTATGATTTACTTTGTAAACAGAAGACTTTTGCATAAGAATAAAAAATAGCAAGCCACTTCTTGTAATTAGAATGTATTTCATTTTCTGATATTTGCACAATGTACAGTAACGGACACTTCTTACTTGTAACAAACCCATTGACTTTCAATGAAATCATTACTCCCCAGAAGGGTCCATGACTGTACAACGGGGCCTCCCTCATAGCATAGTGGTAACACACTCGCCTTGTAATCAAGGGATCCCAGGTTCTATCCCTGGGTTCGGATCACACTTTAAAACTAGGCCCAGTCTTGATTAGCTTATCTCAGCACAAAGAGGAATTAAAACAGGCTTTTTTGGCACAATATATAGCACTGATTTTAAAATTATTATATTAATTTATTATTTGAAATAAGGCTAGTCTATAGTATACACAAACTATATTATCATAGTAGCACAATTAGTACTTTTCTTCAGAAAGTAAGTAATCCTAACAAATCTTACAGCATACATACACATATAACTTAAAATATACAAAGGAAATAAAAGGAAAATGTAGACAGGTAATTTTCAAAGTAGTTAATCAGGCAGGAAACAATAAGGTAAGAAAGGTATGGTAACAATAATATTTAGACTTTTCCTTTTAAAATAATATGCAGAATATTTTATATTATCCCACACTACATATTGTAATCACAAACATAAAGCCATAGATTAGAAGGGTTCAACAATTCGGTTTTAAGTAAGGCACCTGTACCCAATATGGCCTATGTGATTACATCAAGATAACACTAGTTATTCAAATGCGGGAACATTTCTGGACGTTTACTGAAAATTGGAGCCAATTCCAAATAATAACATGGGTGCAAGGGAGATTTTATTAAAAAGTTACGTTTAGGCCATATTTTGTTCTTTCACATGAAACTATGCAACACAAATTGTAAAGAAAGCACAACTATGTTATTTTTATAGGTAGATAAATATATTCACACACTTACATTTTATTTACATAATGACATATGAGTTTTGCACAAAGAAATAACATTGTTTACAAACCAATACACAAGGGAGTGACATGTCACAATGTGTTACTAGAAGTCCATCGATTACACGTCTGTCTGGGCAAATGAAAGGTCCTCTATCATCCTTAGCGAGTTTCACTACACACACTACGTGAACATAAGAGTAACAAATCTCACATTTGCTCATGTTATTCATGATATATTCCTATGTAGGCCATATTGAGTACACCTTACATAGTGTTATTTCTTCCTTCGTTGTAAACAGTACTTTAAAGTAAAAACTAAGTACATGGTTGTAAAGTACAAATTATGAGCTATCATATGTACTAGAGATATCAGATATCAGATATCAACACCTATTACTTGGAAGATGTAGTAACTAGCAAGTAATAACTTACCTATGCAATATTAGATCATGTAGAACACAATCACGAGAACCAGCTATTTGGCTTCCTTGTCCTCAAGTTACTGCATTATAGGTACAGCCAACAGGTTCAATCATGTCATTCAGTCTAAATGGCATCCTAATGTCATTTGTTG
Organism: Lepisma saccharinum; assembly: GCF_977018435.1. Taxonomy (NCBI): domain Eukaryota; kingdom Metazoa; phylum Arthropoda; class Insecta; order Zygentoma; family Lepismatidae; genus Lepisma; species Lepisma saccharinum. The sequence continues at coordinate 23,137,568 of NC_139249.1, read as the reverse complement.
AATTAACCATGTAACTACTCGGGAACAGCAAACAGGCCATATTGTGTACTAGGCCATATTGGGTTCAGGTACCTTAACTTTCAGAAAGTTTCATGGGAATTGTACACAAAACATTTGTATCAAAATCATGAATACAGTGCTTCTAACCATGTTATACTACTCTTTCTTATGTTGGACTTCACACTGGTGTAGTACTACTTACCAGAATTTTGTAATTCAGAAAGTGCTTATTACCATATTTATATGTGGCATGATTTAAATAATGCATGTCTGACCAAAGGATATGTTTAGTGACTCAAAATGTAAGTTGCATTTCATATTGGTCCATGCAACTGTAAAAGTCACATTGTCTGCATATCACTATTAAGTGTGTATGCCAATATTAATATTTTTATACTTTCTTTAGAAAGACTGGTTTTTGTAAAGCAATTTTTATGGCAAGAAGAGACTACAGTAACTACTGTTTTGACAGTGAAATTAACTTTGCTACAATAAAAAGTGTAATTTTCAAGTCATGGCATTTTATATAATAGCACAAAGATTTATGTGGTTACATTCCTTATGTTGTATAAAATTTAGTCAATTTATATAAAATTACCAAACTTGTAAAGGTAATTAAATTTTGATTGACATACCAAGGATGATTGTGACAATACTTTGTACTAGAATTATTATATGTTAATACAGACTTAAGTGTCTAATTTGAAAATAAATGTCTTTGTCTGCAACTGCCCTTTAATTTATATTTTGTACTCTATACTTCATAGAAAACAATACATCATTACATGCAGAATAATAAAAAAGAATCAGATGTGCATTCGCTCTGTACATTACCATCCCCTCCTCTACCAAATACCTAGATATGTTTTGAATAAATCTTTAATGGTATGTGTTCTGTTATGTTTTACTTGTATCAAGGATGTTCTGTTATTTTTTACTTGTATCAAGGATGTGCTTGCTCACAGGAAGTTAATCTGAAATGGTAAGTCATGCATATGCAATGAAAGGGATGATTTGCTTCAGAGTTGGGAAATTGTTCATTCTCAACAGATGGGTCTAGCTTTCTTGCCAGGCCCTGACAATAGTTGATAGCAGTAAAATAAGTTTCTCCATTTTTCTCATGTGTGGCTTCTAATGTGGCTTGTGTTTTGGAGAGGTGTATAGCATGTGAGAGCCTCAGCTACTGGACAGGTCACAGGTGGCAGATAGGGAAACCTCCCTCAGATATGAGAGGAAGCTGCAAATAAGGAGAAACCTAAATAAGCAGTACCAGACAGAGGCAGAAAGGCTATCAGGGTGTGGACGGTGTCCAGTGGCATGGACATACTCAGCAAATACCACAGATACCAAACGACAGTCTTGTGTCATGGCGAATAAACACTGCTATAAAAGTGTTTGCCCCCACTGCCTTGTGGGCTGGAAGGGATCCAGAAAGGCTATGAGAGTTGTAATCCCGACTGAAAAACAAGGGTGTACCTGAGAACCCACAGGTGGCAGCCCCAGCACACAGGTGTAGGCTGTGATAGGCCCCATTAGCTGACAGCCGAAAACATAAGAAATTCGAGAAAAGAAAGAAGCAAGCAGGACTGGAACTTGGAGACGATGCGGGCTATGAATAGGAACATTGAATATTGAAACACTGACACGAATGACTGAAGATTGTGGATCTAATGGAGAGAAGAGGAATCGACAGAATGGAAATGGAAAGGAAGAGGAGAAATGAAATTGAGGGAAGACTATAAACTGTACTGGGCAGGTATTAAAGAGGGAAGGAGAAGTGGGGTTGGATTTGTAGTCAGAAGTGGAATAAGTGAGGAAGTAGAAAGGGTAAATGACAGAATAATAGAACTAAAAATGAATGTAAGAGGGAAAGTAATAGAAATAATTCAAGTGTATGCCCCACAAACAGGATGTACAAAGGAGGAGAAAGAAGAAGACTTAGAAGAACATGTAGGAAAGGAATGGAAAATTGCGATGAGTGATTTAATGTACAAGTGGGAAGAGATAGGAGAGGGTATACAGAAATACTTGGAGCAGATGGATGGGGACAGAGGAATGAGGAGTGAAGGAGGCTACTGGTCTTTTGTAAGAGAAACGGACTGTTAGTAGGTAATAGATGGTTAAAGAAGAAATATGACAGCCATAAAATTACAAGATGCAGTTGGAATAATGAACAGAAGTCTGTAATAGATTATACCTAGGTATATTGGTAAACAAGGAAGTAAATAAGATAATAAACAACATTAAAGTAATACCCATTAAGAACTTAAGACAGTGACCACATAGGAGATATTAGGAGATGGAAAATAAAATATAGAAGGGAGGAACAAGAGAGAAGGATAAGATGGAAAATAAAATATAGAAGGGGAGGAACAAGAGAGAAGGATAAGAGTGTGGAAATTGAAGGATAAGATGATAAATAGAAATATCAAGACATATTGTGAACTAAAGTGCCAAGAAGTAGAAACAGAATGGATAAGATTTAGATTATATTAAGGAGAAGAGAAAGAGTGGACAGCTGTAAGCTAAGGGATGAAAGGGGAAATATTGTAGAAGAGGATGAAGAAATAAGGAGAATGTGGAGAAATCATTTCCAGAAAATGCTGAATGTGAAAAGAGATAATGAACATGAAGAAGTGAAGGAAAAAAATGAATCTCACATGGAAAGAAGTGGAGGAAGCACTGAAGAGAATGAAGAGAGGTAGAGTAGATAAAGGAAGTAACAGAGCTTAACATGAGAGAGGAACAGTATGGCGTTAGAAGAGGCAGATCAACAGTAGACCTGATATTCACCATACGGCAATTAGAGGAAAGGCACTACGAGTATGGAAGTGATTTGATTATGGCATTCCTAGATATAGAAAATGCATTTGATAACATGGAATGAACAAAGATTTGGAAGGCTCTAAGAGAGAAAGGAGTTGAGGAAGAGATAGGGTGTTGAGTGCAGAGCACATACAAGGTCAACCAGAGCTGTGTGAAGACACCAGTTGGAAGAACACAGTGGTTCAGTATCAGTAATGGACTAAAACAGGGAACTGCTCTTTCCCTACTGCTCTTCATAATTACAATGGATGCAATTAACGAAGAAGTGGGGAAGAAGATAGGAGAGGAAGAGATGAAGGCCATGTTGTTTGCTGATGATTTACTAATATGGGGAAACGGGGAAGTAGTAGTACAGAGACAGCTAGATAGTTGGAATGAGACAATTAGAAGAGCAGGAATGAAATTCAGTGCAGTAAAGAGCGAGGCACTAATAACAACAAGAAACAGAGCCAGAAATGAACCAAGAATAAAGATGGACATGGAAGAGTTGAGGGTAGTGGAGAGCTTAAAATATCTAGGAAGCATAATTGAGAGAAGTGGAAGAATAGATGAGACGTAAACAGAAGAGGACAAATGGGTAGTAGACTATATCAAAGCGTTCAAAGATTAATATGGAACAGGGATGTACCTATGAAATCCAAGAAGGTCATATAATTACATACGGAGCAGAGACTTGAACAATGATAGAGAGAGACAAAAGAAAGATAAAAGAAGTGGAGATGAAATTTTTAAGGAGTATATTGGGGAAGACTAGAAGGAATAGAATAAGGGATGAGGAGATCTGACAGACAGTGGGAGTGTTGAAGCTTCAGGACAGGATAGATCAAGCACAGATGAGATGGTTCAGACACATGAAGAGGATGGATGCAGAAAGACTACCAGTAAGATCTTAAAATGCACAAGGAGTGAGAATAAGGCCAAGGGGGAGACCAAGATGTTGGTGGAAAGAGCGGATAGCAGAGAGTGTTAGGAGAAGAGGACAAGATTGGAATGCCTTGGAAAGAGAGGAGTGATGGAAAGCCAGGAAAAAATAGAGAGGCTTGACTTCTATGCCGACCCAGCCAGAGGCAGGAAATGGTGAAGGATGATGATGATGATATAGATGTGTACTTTGATATTTTCTCTAGTGCCTGCTTCAAGTAGAATAGAACAGAATTTATTTAAAATAGGAGCTTTTGCAGCTGTAGATACCGCATGAAGAAGAAATGATAGTGACAATTTCCATATTCTCTCTTCCACTCATTGTCTCCTTATCCTCTTCACTTAATTCCATGTCTACAACTACTGTCATTCACTTTCAATGCAATTTCACTGTTTTCTTTTCCTAGCTAGTCGAGTTTTTTAAAGATTATAATAGACGATATTTCACTCACTTTCATTATCCCCTTTCAGCTTCTTTGCTCTTTGTCCAGACATAATGTATAAAATTTCCAAAAATCCTTATGTTTATATCTCCCTGCATTGGTCACTCCAGTTTTCATTATCTTCCCAATGATAGATTAATTTTTGTTTTACCCCTCTGGTTTGCTTGCATTGGAGAATGTGTTTTTTCATCTCTTCCTTACTGCATAGCAGACATTTGGCACTGCCATACTATCATTTGAGTTTAACTTGTGCCCACCCACCAGTCTGAACCAGGCCAACCTTCTTTCTCATTCTCAGACCGCATCCACTACTAATGCTGATGTTAAAGATATTTTTACCATGTTTTGCCAGAATTTTCTGTTTCTTAATGTATCCCAGTCTGCTACCTATGAACCCTGTGAGCCCCAATTGTCTCCTCTATTCTTTCTTCCCAAATCCGTCCAAGCCCTACTCTATACAATTCCTTCGTTATGCATGGTTATGACTAGGGAACGGAACTTTATGTGCTAAAAAACACAGAAATATTTATTTTTTATGTGTCATAAATGTTGAAAATATGTGATAAAAACAGGAAAATATGTGACAAAAATAAAAACATTTGGTAACAAAAACAAACTATAACATGCATTTTAAACACCTGAAATTAGTTTCTAAATGATTACCTCTTAGCGAGCAATTTTTTGGAAGAGTTGCAGTGGATCACCATAGTTTTTTCCAAATTCTCCATTGTAAATCTGTGACGATTATCTCTAAAAAGCATCTTATATTGTGAGAAAGATCGCTCCACGTCACAAGAAACAATTCTTGCATATTTGAATCACGAAATGTCACTAACGCTTAAGTTTTCCAAAGCTTCCTCTTCCTCTACTTCACTTTCCAAAACACATGCAATTTGGCACAAAGTTTGAAAACCTTGTTTTTTCCCAAAATATTCTGTACATTTAGACACTTAGATCCAGTGAGTTCTTGCAGTTTCGATTCTACTATACGGACTTTAACAATGGAAGCTGCCAAAGTGTTCGCGGACGATTCAAGCTTTCATATGGAATTAGAGAGAATGGACAGGTTTGTTGAGATGTATGCCAATTCGACTTTTACGGAGGGCTCCATCAACAGTTCTTGCAGAATTCTTCTTTGTCGAGATCATTTACAACAGATACAATTTTTTCAAACTTCTGGGCATAACATCTGCATCCAACCAAGTGCCCCATCGTGTAACTACAGGTGTAGGGGGAAGGGGAACGTCAGGACATTTTTGTTTAAAATTGTCTATTCTTCTAGCCAACTTGATAAAAACGTTCTTGCCATTTGAAATCAGTTTATCGACATTGGGATAAAGAGCTCTTATCTTTTCACATATTCTATGCAACGCATGGGCCACACATTTAACGTGCACCATTTTGGGGTAGCTAACGGCAAGGCCTACTGCAGCTATTTTCATGTAAGCTGCAGCATCTGTCACGAGGAGAAGAACATTGTCAAATGTTATGCCTTCCGGCCACAATAGCTGCATTGCTTCATTAAAAAGCCTTGCTATCATTACTTGTAGCCAGCCCCAGCTACTACTTACAGCTATTTTCTCCCAATAGGATCGTAGGCGAGGTGCCAGAAGTCTGCCAGCGAGGGTGTTCAAAGACAAAACAAACCTAGCACTCTCGATATGAAAGAGGTGCAGAGTAGCCTATAAACATTTTTCCTTCGAGGATTTCGAGGTGGATGAAGTCAATGAGCGATTTTATGTATTTAAAATGAAAATTCGCAAAATATGTATTTACATACGGAAAACTGGAAAATATGTGTTTATATGCAAAATAAAATTTGCTGTGTTGACATATAAGGCTATAATCAGAATTTTGGCAAAAATGAGGGTCTGTATCTTATCGCAGAAAAAACATTTAATTACCTAAAGTTCCTTTCCCTAGTTATGACAGTGATGAGCAAGGCATACACAAAGAAATAAATGTAAAGCAACATATGCATTGGAAAAAATAGAGAAAAACAAAATACAAGGTACCAAATATATCAATTGAAAGTATGGGGGGAGTGTACGAGGCTACCCATTTTGCTATACATGGTCTCTCATTATGCCCACTTCTCTGTGATGGTACATTAAGTTTCTTTAAGCTCACCCCCCCCCCCAACTCCATAGTCATCAGCTTTGCATAGTATTTAAAGCTTCTCATTTTAACTTCCACCCCCTGTCTGAATTTGGCCATTTCTGTAAGTGCCCTTTTTCAGTATCATAATGAATTAGTTGCTATCAGGGATGGCGACAGGGATGGGCACAGGTGGGCAAGCAACCACCCAAAAATTCCTGTGCCCACCCGATTGCCCACCCAATCAAATTCAATAAGTACATATACTTGGAGATACCTATATGAATGATTCGATAAATAAGTGTATTCTGGTGTTCATAACATGTATATTTTACTTGTGAATATTATCTATGCTAGAAATGTTCACATATTATCAACCCATAAAAAGACAATTTTGTCATTAGGAAGTGAAAGTAATTACTAGAGCTATTGAAGCAAAAACTGTGATCAAATGAATACTTCAATGATTAAAAGCAGCTAAGCTGCTCGTCAAGTCAACCTTGCAGCAGGTTTTATGTATCAATCCACGCGAGAACTGAGCTCAGAATCTTCCGTGCCAGTCTTTCCTCAACCGCCGAGCTGCTTACATCGCAGACACTGAGAAAATCCACAGTATTGCCAACCGCACAACACATCAAAACCCGCATGCATGTCAAGTGGAATGTATTTTTGCTTCTCTTTGTCTCCTGAAACATAAAATTTTAAAAGTACTTTCTGCGCATAGATTATTTAATAAATGTGTCATTACTTAATATAAATGCGAAATATCTTCGAAACATGAGAGCGTGTGTGTATATTTCGAGCACGCAAAAATAAAAATGAACAAAGATAAAAGTAAACAACGATAGGCCCTCTTGAATTTAATGACAATTTTTTTTTTTTTGGTTTAGAAAGAAATACATTTATGAAAAACGTGGTTGCTTCGTCCGCAATACATCCGTTCCTGTAAGACACACGCAATTCAAGTTATACCACCAAAAAAACATGATTTGTTATTGGTGATATATACAATCAGGTGCATTGTCTGTCGCTATTACTCTGGTTTCAATTTATGAATCACTTCACTAAACCAGGATTCAAATCTTGGTCTGTCCATTTCTTGCGGATAATCACCCTTCCCTTTCTTTGCGCGGAACAGTAAATATGCACCTTCAACAAAGCTTTCATTGCCGCCAGTGGGTGAAACAATAAGCCTCCCCCTTCCCCTCATCGTTGGTTTCTTCAGCCCTGGCGTGGTTTTGCATGCTGGTATCCTTCCATGTTTTATTCCCCCTTCCCCCACCCACCGAGTTGAAGGACGTCTCGTCCAAATAATAAACATGTTTCTTCTCACTGCGATATCTTTTAATACCGCGGAGATTCTTTTGTCGTCAAAAAACAAACAATCGTTTCCTCTTGCTAAACTCAAACAGCAAATCATTCAACACCCGTGATACAATTCGTGCGCACATTGACGGCAAATCACCTCACGCCCTGTTTTACTTTGATCTTGTTGCCGCAAGGAGGATTATGCATTCAAAACAACTTGCTTGTCTTTGAAGAAAATTTCCCTTCGGACGAAGTCCAAAATAACATTAGGGTAAAACCGCGCGCTGAACAGTAGATTCAGCCATTCTCGCCGCTCTACAATAAACATAGGGTTAAAAGAGTGGGATGTGCAACACTGGTATCGCCGATTGCACGCGTTCTGCAACGCATTCAGTCTCGCTCGACTCGCTCTAAAGTTTCAGTGTCTCTTCAACGCACTACACATTGCAGTTGGCGAATCTACGGTTCTAAGTTCGTCTGCACAGTGATTGCAACCAATTAAGTCCATACCTGCTAATGGATGTACTATTTTGTCTGTATATTACAAATTAAATAACTGTTTTCTTGCAAGTATGCAGTTGTGTCGGAATAGAACCCGTCTCAGTGGAACTATGTTCTTGCGCGCACGTTTGGAACTACATATGCGAAAACCTGCTGCAAGGTTGACTTGACGAGCAGCTTAGTAGGCTTAGGAGGCTCAAAATTATGCAGGGTATGATCAAGATTAGATCAGAATTTAGGGTGAACTTGAGGACTGCAGCTCCGGGCCTCCACATACGTATATAAATCCCGGCCTGAGTATGGTTAAAATAATCTCCAAATAAACAAATAAAAACATCATCTTAGCGTTACTTCATCCGGCAACACTATTGTTTATTTCGACTTTTTAATTATTATTAGAATAATTTAATCAAGAAGACTTAGATGGGCAGGCCATGTGACACGAATGGCAGAGGGAAGAATAGTTTATAGGATTCTTGTTGGGAAACCTGATGGTAAGAGACCAGTAGGAAGGCCAAGACGAGGATGGAGGGATAACGTTGAGATGGACCTAAAATAAATCGGCAAGGATGGAAAGATTGGATTGATCTTGCCCCGAATAGAGACAGATTGAAGGCTTGTGTTGCTGCAGCCATAAACCTTTGGGTTTAAGTATGCTAGAGAGTATAATATAGTTTTAATTAGCTCTGCATTGAAATTCCAGAAGTGTCCCTTTCTTATGTCATTATAATTTTTATATACCTGTTATCTTCAAATATCAATATGGTATGCGAAATATCAACTTTATATTCATTCTACTAATAAGAAGGAATCACAATAATCACTACAATACTGAAGTGAATAAATTTTAATAAACCAGTTATGTATGGAAAAAGCTACAAAATTATTCAATTACTAATGAGTGGCTTATCCTATTTAGAAATCCTCGTCCCACACATAAATTTTGCCACATTAATCAACCGAAAATGTCAACAGAATCTGTAGATGCAGCTGAAGTAAACAAAAAAAAGTTATGTCACGAAGTATCCAGAAGACGATTTTGTTAGTTTGTTTTTAAGCCCACTTTTATGCTCAGATAGGCTAATAGGGACTAAACCTACAGTTTAACGTGTAGTCCGAACCAGCGTGCATTGTGCTTCGACCAGAGGAGGGGGAGTCGAACACAGGACCTCTTCGTTATAATGCGACATCGTTATGCCATTGGGGGAAAATATACAGAAATAACTCGCATCAAACGTGGCATTTTATCACCACAGAAGATGCGTCCATTTTAAGAGGGTGATTGCCTGAGACAAGTATTTGAGACTTTCGGAAAACAAACGTCTTGTCATTGTTCACGGAATTAGCTGCCTTGATCAACTAATGAAATGCTGTGCAATTGAAACTACCACCTCAACTTTCTAAGAGCTATGGACTAATGAAACTCGCTTTTTGGAAGAGTAAGTTGTGGTTGATTTGTTTATTTAAAGTCATTTTTCTGCTAATTTTGATAATGACGATGATAAGGTTTAATGGTGATTAGATGAAAGTAACGAAGGGGCGAAAACAAACACATGCTGACACTCAAAATACAAACCCTCATAAATTATTACTTTGACAGTGATTCCAAGCGCCAGGGATTCGTTGCCCTGAAAGAATAAAGTTTCCAGGGTACGTTGCACAGGGTAGAGGTTGACATTCTAGTGTGTTCGAAATGGTCACACCATACAACCCAAGTAATCTATGAAAAATAGATGAATTATTACCGGCACGGTGATCAACTTCGATGAATTCCTTGTGTCCTAAATAATTTTGTTACCTCAAAAAATATGTTCATGTAACCATACGTGTATTGCTTCTCCCACATTAGTAATATGACAGTTCAGAAAACGAATAGCAACTTAGCTAATAATCTCTTCAATTCTGAACAGATTTTTCAATCTTACTTGTTTATTACTTATGAGTGATATTTTGTCAAAATAGCCTTTCATTAGCCTAGGAATACTTCATGGACAATAAACAAAGAATTTGTTTTCCGTGTGTGTTTTAAATCATTCCTAATAAGAAGTTCATTTTAATCACAACATTCAGAGGCGACGATTAGGAGGAGCAGGAAGTGGGGGATGCAGTTCCATCGCCAAATTTTGCCACTTTTTGCCCCCGCACTATGGCCTCTTTATGCTAAGCCTTTTCTACCAAGAAAAAGTATATTGTCCTTGCCCCTCAAATGTTGGCACCCAATCGCCGCTACTCCAAACATTCAGATAGATTTGTCAGTTGTACAAACCTTGTAAGCTAAGAAAAGTGACCCCCAAGGAGTAAGAAAACTCTTTCAGTCAAAAACTCATACGATGAAAATACTATGCTCAGGAACATGCATTTAAATTACGAAAAACTTCACGATTGTCTACTATCGCACTTTCTGTTATTGTCGCCAAATACATAAAATCAAGTACGAGTATGTGCCTTGTATTTGCAACACAAGCTTAAACCTAAGGCTGGGGTATGGCTGCGCATGGGTAAACACTTCCTTGAAATAATTGTGTCCATCAGAGACAATGCGAAAGGAAATGGAACAAGATGCGACAATAGATTAGAAAAGATAAAGAGGAAAACAAGAAAAGGAGATGGAAAAGAAGCAAGAGGAAAATCGGGAGCGTAAGAGAGAGGGGGATACACACGTCTTACATACACATATATACTATATATGGTCTTACATTTATACTGCCCACCCTAATCTATCAATAAGGAGCTTCTGCCCACCCGGTCGAAAATTTCTGGCGCCGCCCCTGGCTGCCATCACAATGTTGAAACATTATTTGCAAACTACGGACTAGAGAGAGATTCGCCTTAGCACTGATTGCTTACTGTAAACAGCTCACTATACAATGGAAGAGAATCTTAACTGGAATTCAGCACTGCAAACAGAAGGAGCAGCACCATTACGAAGTCAAAGATTTTGGCAACACATTCTTGTAACTCCATGACTTGTAATATTGAGAGGGAGTGGTTCAATGTAGAACGAGCATTTTAAAAGTATGTCTATTCATTTAAATAGAAATAATGTCCATGAAAATACAGTCTTAACTTTTAATCATTTCTGCTTTCTCGCCTGATTCTGAGACATTATTGCATCCCGAAGTAACTTTTCAAGACAGATGATACCATTCCGGGATTGTCCTGGAAAATCCGGGACAAATAGCAAGCCTATTCCAGACCCACAGTTTGGTGCCATAGAATAGTGTTGCCCTAACTGTAGCCTCGTATACTCCCTCCATAATTTCAATTTGTATATTTTGTACCATGTAATTTCATTTTCCTCGTTTTTTCCAATGCGAATGTTGCTTAACATTTATTTCTTTGTGCATGCCTTGCCCACCTGTCTATCATTGTCATAACCATGCATCAATAGCAGAGAGGATTCTTTGCATAAAGTCTCCTAGCTCCAGGAACACCATCTTCCAACTTAGAGCATCAATAAGTAAAATGCACATATTTATATACGTATGTGACTATACACATATCCAGGGTGTTGTTGCAAGCCACCAGAGAACTTTTACAGCATGTAGAAGACGTCAATAAGAATGATTTTCTTCCATAACAATTTGTTTCTTGAGGTCTCATTTCGACTCTATGCAGCCATGCATCACATTCATGGTTGCCACTAGTATTTTCATTCTACCAGAAAGATTTTGCTTCCATAAAGTGCTAACATATTTAGTGTGTTTGTGTTAACCGACAGAAAAAAAAAAAAAAAGTCAGTGGCAAGAATAAATCTGTATAGTGGAACCACAAGCAAAGAAACCTGTGCAGACCCGCGACTCCTGTGCACCGTACTTCCACGAGGAGGGGAGGGGAAGAGTGGACCATGCTTCCTTATGGGCTGAGCTGAACGGAAGAAGGGGAAGCTGCGCGGGGACTTTTCATCCAAAGTTTTTTCCTTGTGGTCACTCTATAGTGTATGGCTATATACCCACAGGATAGAATATTGTTTCTCGAGGGGCGGTAGCACTGAAAGAAAACCTGAACTAGCAAAAAATTAAGAAAATCTGTTTGTCTTCATGTCCTCTACATGCTGCCAAATTTCGCAGGTGGTTCAAAGGAAATCCTTGCACTAAAGTTTAAGATTTAAGTTTATTTTATGCACAGTCTAATTGGTACTGAACCTACAGTTTAAGTGGGATTTGTTCAAACCTCCCACATTTTAATTCATCATTGCTAAACGCTTATGAAATATAATGGAATGCGAGTGGTACTAGATGAAACAAACTCAAAGAATTTTATTGCATGACCTCCAAGTTCACCATTCTCTCACTATGCAGCCCCACAATCGCATACAGCACAATGGCGACTCCTGCTCGAATTTCCTCTGAAACACATCGACGAGAACCTCTGGATTGTTTAACACTTCCAGTCGCCAAAAACTTCGCACACCATGCCTTAATGGTTTTCCCATTAGGTGCTTCACCTCCATATTCTCTCCGGTAATTTCTTTGCACTGTAGTGATTGATTTGGTCTCTGCATACCAGAATACAGATTGTGCACACTGCTGAGGAGTCACCATTGTGCTTTATGTGATTGTGGCCCTGCATAGTGAGAGAACGATGAACTTCGAGGGTATGCAATAAAATTCTTTGAGTTTCTCTTTCGTCTAGTACCACTTGCATTCCATTATGTTTCATAACCTTTAAGCAATGATGAATTGAAATGTGGGAGGTTTGAACAAAACACCCTGTACAATTTGCATGATCAGGTATTGAACCCGAGACCCCTTGATTACAAGGCAGCATTACCACTGTATGGTCAGGAAGGTACGAAAGGTGGTGATAATTATGTTGGATGAGGTGTACAATTTCACAAGGAATTGAAAGTGTACAAATTTACTTTGTAAAATATAAGGGTCTCATGGGTATAGTTCACACAGGGGCTGGTGTTTCCTAATGATGATCCTGCTTGAAAATTCAAGAACAGTGTCTGCACCAAGTGCACCTTTTCTCATGGCTAACAACCTTCTTGTCTGTGAGAGTCCTTAGAGAGAGATTAGTTCACAAAGGCTGAAGAGAGTGAGAAGAATTTGCCAAAGAATCTTTGAACCAAAAACTGATCTCTTCCTGAATAGACACAGGCAGGGTTGTGCAATTAACATGTAAAATATGTAAAAAAAAAAAAACATGAAGTATGTAAAAAAAACTAGAAACAAACACAAAAATTAAAATAAAAACCTGTTTTTGCGATTGTTATTGTTATGTATGAAAGTTGGCAGTGGTAGCAAACAAAAAAAAGCATTAAAAAACTTTCCTTCTGAATTTGTATGGGCTCTTATATTGGAATTGTACAAACTGTGATATTCACATTCACATCATAATTAGTCTTGCAAGTATTATAATACATATGAAGAAGGAATTTGAAGATGTTACTAAATTTTTAGAATCCAATCCACATAAATTATTGTTAATTGTTATGTTATAAAGACAAGTATTAGTGCAAGATGAATATACCAACAGGTTTCTCACTGTTCAAAAATAAGTGAAAGAACATTTCTCTTTTTAAAACTCTGTTAGTGTGGGTAAGGGGGTGGTGAGGTGGTTGTGTAAACAATCTTCAGAAAATAATGATATTGTGCTGAAATATGTAAGAAAATTAACGTTTAAAATGTAATATAATTAAAGTAATTTTTCATATTACTAATTTACAAAAGGAAATTAGTTTTTACATATGCGTAAAAAAAATTGTTTTCTACGCGAAGCAAGTTACTAGCAAATTACACGTAAATTAGTAAAACACGTAACGAGTAAATTACCTTGCCAACCCAGGACACAGGTGACCGTTAGCATATTGTTACCTACATGAAAGAATGCTGAATACGGTTTCACATGTTATTTTGGTCTATAGATAATGCACTTGGTTCTGCACCTAGAGAATTACTTTGAGACGAAATGGTTCTTCTAAATATAGACAAAGTTGTAAGTAAGAAGTCATTCCACAGATTTCTAATTCATTGCATTTGCCTTTCGAAGTAACAGCGAGTTTAACTCTCAATTGCTGAGGCACTTCTGAATGGACAGAAGACTCTGACCTCCTTGAGGGGCTCCAATGGCAGGTCAGGGGGGGGGGGGTCCAGATCCATCTGACCTCCAACTAATTATGCCTATCTTTCCAAGCAATGCATTTGGTTAATATGTTAGGTAAAACGTAGCCAATTAGAATACCTTCAATGAATTATTTCTTCTTAGATATTTGGTATCTTAGTGAAGAGAAAATCAGAAATAGAATTTTCATAATATATTTATTGTCCCAAAATGGAGAAATTCATTTACTCTTATATGAAAATGTTGTCAATGGGAAATCACAAACTAGACGCAGCAATACAAAACAATGAAAAAATGTACCTCTAATTTTTGCAACAGAATACTGTATACTGTTAATTGTGTTAATACATTTGTTACACATAACACATTACTGAATTAATATAATGATATTATATATGTATAACATACAGGGGATGGACAAGAATATGGAAACACCACGACATCGGAACGGGTGATATCGACGCAATTTTTTCACTTGAAATCGGACGAGATGTGACATTCTTTTGTTTTGCGCCATGAGATATGACCCTGTCGAACTGGTAGGAATCAACAGTTTCTCTGTAGATAGCATGCAGTGCAGTTGATACTGAATCATGTCCGAGCTGACAGTGTTTCAAAAAGGGCAAATTGTTGGTGCCCACCTTGCAGGCGCCTCTGTTACCACAGTAGCCATGTTATTTGGCGTATCGAGAGGGACTCTATCCAAGATCATGATGTTCGGAAAGACATCCTCAGATAAACACTTGCGTGGATGAAAATGTACACTGAGTGACAGAGACAGACGGACACTGAGGAATTGTGACCATATTTTGCTTGAAGAATGGTGCAAAATCCCATTATCCACCATCCAGGACTTGTATTTGTCCATTCCTCGGAGACTGCAGGCAGTTTTGGAAGTTAAGGCGGTCCTGCACCTTACTAGCTACAGCATTCCGGCTTTTCTTTGGAGGTGTTTCCATATTTTTGTCCATGCCCTGTATGTATGTATGTACATACACATACAATACATTTGTTTATAAAAAAACTGTCTGTAACATGTACTATATAATGCTATTGCTAAAATTGTCCGAGTTACTTACTTATAATAATATTTATGAAAACTGTACTTGCAATGAATGTGAACTGCATTTAAAACAAGTACACTTTATATTAATATTAGTATCAGTATTACTAGATATAAATGTTATTCCCAATATTTGGAAATATTCTGCAAAGAGATTGCTACATCAACAAGCAGATTCAAAGAACCAAAGACATATATATGTAATTTCACTACAATTGTCAATTTTGCTTTGTCCACATTTCATCATACAAAAAGTAGTTTTACAGGTTATAGCGTGTATCAACATAGAACTCTTTAAGATGTCAGAGTATGTAAAAACTACATGTAACATTCATTGCACTAACATGATCTGGGAGATGATTTCAGAAATTGTTTCTAAAGTTCATTCATTAAAAGTGACAAAATTCTTACAAGTAAGTATAAAAATATAGATTTGGACACTACATTCATGATTAATTACATGCAATGTAAAATAGTATGAAAGTCATCTAAAAATGGAAGAACTATAATACCAGTAATGTTTTCATTGAAGACTTTTGCACGTTACGTTTTTACTATCAAACATATCTCTGCGATAATGCAGATAACAATATTGTTATTGAGCTATTCGTGGATATATAAACACATTACTTTTGTTGCACAGATGAACACTACTGATTGTCACTGACAAATCTGTTGCACAGATGCACAATCTACTGATTGTCACTGACAAATCTGTAGCACAGATCAGTAGATTGTGCATCTGTGCTACAGATTTGTCAGTGACAATCAATAGTGTGCATCTGTGCAACAAATTTGACAGTGACAATCAGTGGTGTGTGCAACAGATTTGTCTCATGCAGTGGGGTATCTTGTTAAGTAATCCTAAACAAAAACACAGAAATGTGGACTTGTATGGCACAAGTTTCAGTGAGCACCTTCTTGTAACTGATCACATTTAACTATTGGGAGCCGTAGCAGGGGGGGAGAAAGAACCCAAAATTCGATTTGCTGTATTTATTGAAGCACTTGAGGAACCAGCAACATATGCTAGGAAAGGCCGGCATTTTTCCAGTGCATTAAAATTCTCCATTTTCTTCTGAATATCATGACCTAGGAATGTTGCGAACTCTCGGACCCAACTCTGGCAGTTTTTCAATGCAGCCAAATAAGATTCACCATTCAACTTGTTGCTGAGAACATATTCTCTCACCAATGCAGGAGAAGTGTTGACTTCCCCAACTTTATAATATTCTCCTTTTTTCCTTGGTGGTTCTTTGGTATAGCATGCCTGGACCAAATCATTGGGCCCACAAAATGCTAGAAGACAAAAAGAAGAATGTGATAAACGAAAGAAATTACTTTATATGAGTGATACTCTATGACAATTTATATGCTTAAATCATTTGTAATTTTTAAAACAGTTGAAAAGTTATTTTGAAAATCTCAAAAACACCATTTTTAATTTTTTTGAAAGAAAAAAATATTTATGTTTTGAAGACATGAATTGGCTACTTGTGTGCAAAATTTCATAATGGGATGGCAATGGGTTCCAATTGAAATTAATTTTTTGTATTGCAATGTGTGCGAAATTTGCTAAATTTGTTGACTTCCATGTTAAGCATAACTATAAGCTGAGTGGTTGATGTTGAAGTCTTCATATTAGTCTATTTTATATTTGGACTACAAATAACATGAAAATACCTAAATTTATAACTTTGATATCAAGTAAGCAAATTGAAAAATGTATGAGGGCAAGTCATTAAATTACAGGAATTTAGTTCTAAACTTCGTGGAGATTTAAGTACAATGAAAATTTGTGTTTTGACACTCAAAAAAGTTCCTTAGGAACATGCCATAAAGCTGTTGTGATGATCGAGTAGTATGCACCTGCGCATTAGTGTGTACAACATGGCCGCTACACAGTTGACTTGCACCGTAGAGGTGTTATTCGTTTTGTGAGGTCAGAGGGAGTGAAGCCTTCTGAAATTACAGCAGAATGAAGGTTCAGTACGGAGACAATTGTATAATCAGGGGAGACTGTATGAGTGGGTGGAAAGATTTAAAGATGGAAGATGAAATGTTAGTGATGAACATCGTGCCGGAGTGGGAGGCCAGTTTGCGTGGCAACTGAGGCAGTGAAACAGCAGAATGTTAATTAGTACGCATTCCCCTGACTTAAACAATTGTCTCCATACTGAACCTTCATTCTGCTGCAGATTTCAGAAAGTTTCACTCCTTCTGACTCACAAAAGGAATAACACTTCTACGGTGCAAGTCAACAGTGTAGCGACCATGTTGTACGCGTTACTGCGCAGTCACATACTGCTCGATCGTTACGACACCTTTATGGCATGTTCCTAATGAACTTTTTTGAGTGTCGAAACACAAATTTTAGTTGTACTTAAATCTCCACGAAGTACATTTTTCAATTTGCTTACTAGATATTAAAAGTGACAAAATTAGGTACTTCCATGTTATTTGTAGTCCAAAAATTATAAAATAGACTAATATGAAGACTTCAACATCAACCACTCAGCTTGTAGTTATGGTTTTAACATGGAAGTCAATAAATTTAGCAAATTTTGCACACATAACAATACAAAAAATTAATTTCAATTGGAACCTATTGCCATTCCATTATGAAATTTTGCACACAAATAGCCAATTGATGTCTTCAAAACATATATTACTTTTTTCAAAAAAATTAAAAATGTGTTTTTCAGATTTTAAAAAAAAACTTTTTTTTCAACTGTTTTAAAAATTACAAAATTCAAATACCACAGTCATATTGCATTTCAAATTAAAACTCATTAAAAGCAGAAGAGAATGACGCCAATTTGAGCTCTGTATGTAAAATAGTTTTTGATCTACAGCTGTTTCAAGATTTCAAAATGTTGTCAAATTTTGGGATTTTTGCTTTTTTGAAAGTCAACTCAAAAACAAAAAAAATCTGAAATTTGGCAGTTTTTTGTCCTGTTGATAGCTACAATGTATAAACAAAAAATCTGAAAAATTTGAATGCTAAAGGTTGAAAAATAATTGTTATCGGTTCATTTGACATGGAATGACCCTTATGTTAACGACCAGTGGCGTCTCCTGACCCTGAACTTCAGGCGTTGGCAAAGAAGGAATGTTAACCCCTTCCCCTCTCATTTCTGTGAACCAATATTACAAATTTTTTCCGTACCTTTTTGGTGTAAATTTATAAATATTTAGAAAACATTAAATTACATAAATTATTTTAAATGAAGGAAATAATTTTGAAGGGTAAGGAGACATTTAATATGTTCAATACTTTGCCATACAATTAATTTTTAAAGCACGAGTTTGCAACCAGAGGGGTTGGTGGAACTCCTACATATCACCCATAAAAAAAAACACCGTGGACATAAGAATGACCCGTTCATTGAAAAATCGCTAAAATGCACATTCCCGGTTTTTCCCCTTACCCTTCATTTATCCTTCCAAAAAGTAAAATTTGAAAAATCAACTGCTCAATACTTGGTTACTTGAATTCCAGTCTATTCTTCTTTCTTTAGAGAGAAATGCGCTGATCACCGCCTCATAAAATTTGGATTTATCCCCTTCTCGCAGCTTAGAAAGTAATTCTTTCTGGATGGAGATAAGACTTGAATTCGTCATCCGGTTCTGAGTTTGAGTAGATCGGCAGAATGTGTGGATCCTCTTCAGTGATGAGAACGATCTCTCGAGAGATGACGTAGTGGAAGGAATTGTTGCGATCAACACTGCTAATTTATATATTTATGTAAACTCACCCACTAGATTCGTGATAATTTACAATCTCAATTGGTGTTTTCTCTGATCCTTCAGTGGAAGCATACCAAACATAAAGTTCATTTTTCTGCAGTTTGGTTAAATTAAACACACTGCCATAAATTTCCTACAATTTATGTACGAGATGGTGAGGAAAGTTTTCTCTTTTATTCAAGTTTTATTCAAGTTTTGTGGGATTTAGTAAATCAAAATTTTGCAATTTTTCAAATGATGCGAATCTAATTGTTATCTGGTTGCTGATATTATCAATGATTTCAAAGTAAAGCTTCCGGCAGTGGTCTTTCTGTGATTCATTGTTCAGTCGCCTCCTTTTCATTTCAACAATCTCTTCCTCTTCTACTGCACCCGTTATAGAATTCCATAGTGTTTCGAAATTCTCACTTTCCTTTTTCAGCTGTTGTTGAAATTCAGTTATTTTATTACTGCAATACAAAATATCAACATTTTTAGACTGCAATATACTGAATAATACGTCTGAAAAGGCAAGCAAGTTGGATAAAGCCTTTTTTTAAAATATATTTTCGAAGTCCTTCAAGAAGCTAGAAAATCCTATGGAGTCATTGCAGTCAAATGATCGAAGTCTCCAGTTTTACTAACATGTTCA
Source organism: Lepisma saccharinum (assembly GCF_977018435.1). Classification (NCBI taxonomy): domain Eukaryota; kingdom Metazoa; phylum Arthropoda; class Insecta; order Zygentoma; family Lepismatidae; genus Lepisma; species Lepisma saccharinum. The sequence continues at coordinate 23,117,959 of NC_139249.1, read as the reverse complement.
AAAAACATAAGCAGTGCTTCTCTGTTGTCATTGACTGACCACACTAGCCTAGAGGTAAAATTTCATCTGGTAGGAGCTAATGACGGGAGCTTTCTGGACATGAAAGCAGAAAGTTCGTGTAACCTCTTTGGAGAATGAGATTTAAGTGATTTAAGACCACAAAAGAACACCTTAAGCTCTTTGTTACATTCTATCGATTGTTGCAGCACCAAGTTCATTACATGAACATAACAATGCGTATAAAAAGCTTTCGGATAATTTTCCAAAACTTTACTTTAAAGGCCATTCAAATGACCACTCATTACAGAATACCCATCGTATGTCTGGGCAATTAATTTATCCCCACACTTATATTTATCCATTATTTCAGTCACGTGACTAAAAAGAGCTCCTGCAGTTTTATCGGCGCTCATGTCATGAAATTCAAGAAATCTTTCAATTACTTTTTTTTCTGTGAGGTCGAGAAAAAATTTAACACTGTTGACACCTGAGATTTTTTTTCTAATGTCTGATGTTTCATCGACCATGATATCCACAAAGTCTGTGTTTTGAATTTCATTGTAGATTTCATCTCTCAGAACATCCGAAACTAAATTTATTAAATAATTTTGAATGCCTGCCGAAGTACCGTGAAAAACTAGAATTTAATAAATGTTATTTTAATGATGGATCAAACTCGGCACTTGCAATAAGGAATTCCATGTAATTGCCCTTATTTAGAGATGCTGCATTTTCCTCATGGCCTCGGAATGGCAGTTCTTGCTTTGCTAAATAGCAGACGGCGTTAATCAACCTCTTTAATATTTCCCTGTTCTCTTTTACTTTTTCATTGTGTAGCTCTATTTCAGCTTTTCGTTGAGTATCCAAAAGAACGTCAATTCTAGTAGGGGTGGCAACAAAACTACTAAATTTCAAGAAACTTTATTATAAAGATGCAATTCAGACTCGCTGTCTTTTCTCACTGCAGTATTGAGATGATTCAAATCCGCATACCCTTGATAATTCCCAACACCTTTTTTAGTCTAGAATAATAAACATGTCCAACAGTAAAATTTATTCACCACATCACACCCGCAAAGCCAGTCTCAAATTTCATAGAGTTCTTTTCGAAAATGTCTCAAAACCTTTTCCAGCACAACTTTTTCCTTTAACACATGTTGGCATCGTGAGATTCGGACATGGTCGACCATTGTCAATCACTTGTTTCTTCTCTGAATACGAAAGCGAAGAAAATAAATTATTTAAATACTTTTGCACAACACTTTCACTATTCTCCATCTTAAAATAATCACATCACTTGACACCACACGTTTAAAAAATAATGCACAACAATCAGGAGCAAAACAACGCGGAACGCGGGGCAAATGAAAGCCAAATCATTGGGAACAAATACAACGCCTTGAGAAGGTAACCATGCTGGTGGGTGGCAGGGTGCGCATGCGCGGTCATGCTATGTTTTGGCAGTGGTAAGACGTTGGATTTCCTCGCAACGCCCTGCCCGTCACCATGGGCGTCCGGAAGGGGGGCAAGGGGGGGCCACGGCTCCCCCCTGGAAAATGAAAGTCAACCAAAAAATATGTATTTCACACATATAATTTCATTTTAGCCACAATAATATGTGTTATTTATTGCATGTACACCATAAATTCAAATTTAAGCAATGTTTTTTAGGGAACTACACTATTTTTGGGGAAAATTTGCCTTCGTTTGCCCCCCCCTGGAAAAAAATACCTCCCTTGCCCCTCCCTGGAAAAAATCCTGCGGACGTCCATGCCCGTCACGGACCTATCTGCCTGCCTGACAACCACTGCGCGCTGCGCCGCGTTCGAAAACTACCGGGCGGTCGTGACTGACAATTGAAGAAAAACGCTCAAAATCGTAATTTATAAAAGTACAGATACTTTCATCTTTATTTCATTTTCCTTTGGCTGTTGACACACGACTTACACACCCAGAGAAATCGCCACTGTTAACGACCCACAAATAATGTCCAAGAGGAATTCTGAAACTCCAGTGTAAACAAAAAAGAATTAATATTTCTATATTGTGTAGAATGACTGTTCATCTGCAGGGTAGCCACTCTAGGACCATGATAAAACTCCAAAGTATAAATCCAGGTTTTCAAGGTGAACTTTCTAAAAATTCAAGGCTACAAGCAGATGTTTTCTCTATTTCAACCTTACGTATTATCGCCTCTCACCAGCCACACACATACAAACACAAACATATTAACAATATAAAGGGTCTGTGTGATTCCACTGTATCCAAAAATTCTAATTCAATTAAGTGATATATATATTTAAAATATTTACTTAAAGGTGCAGATTTTACATTTGTCATTTTACATACTCTCAGACTAAAAATACATCTACAAACACAAGTCACAAATGTTACGGGATATACTAATCTGCGACAAATTGTTAATTGTATGAGAAATTCAAATTCAAATTTTAACTAATCAACTTCAAGATATGTTATCTTGCAATAATCTTCAGTCTGTCAGATAGAGTCATTTGCAGAACAGTATAACAAAATAAATGAATCGAGAGAATTCTGTTTCATTTTCTATGCAGATTTATTTTCTTCCTAGATAAAAATATAAGCTAAAACTGTGAAAAACTTGCCTCCGGGTATTTATAAATATGTATAAATTCTATGTGATTTGGATAATAAAAGTTGCAATTTTTCACATCTACGAAGAAAAATTTCCGCATAATTCCCGGAGCCAATAATTCATGCATGATTCCCATAATTCAAGGAATTCCGGGTGAGTATCCACCCTGATCTGGTAATGAACGCTCATTGCTTGAATTTTTTAAATGATAAAATATGATAAAACTACAGTACAGTGGGGTGACACGGGACATTGGAGTCTTTTGGGAGAAAATAGGTAACTGTATTGAAGGAGGTTGACATAACTGGTGATGTAAAATTGAAGTACTGCATCTTGGTGTGTCATAATCAGCAGTGGCCATTTATTGCACCTAGTTGAAAGAAAAATGGAAAGGTGAGGTTATTTAATTGTTTTTCAAAATAACTTAAAAGTTACATAAAATGAGAGTAAGAACATTTTTACTGCACACATTGAACTTTCATTCCTAACATTCCTGTCTGTATTAAATTAAGGTGAAAATATGTCTCGAAGAGTTATATCCTGGGCTCTAGGATATAATGCTGATAGAGACCAATTGTGCACTGGTGACAAGGTACTGCAAAATTTTCTCGAACATTTTCAGAAAAAAAAGCTTTCCATGAAAGGTCTGTAATACTGAAAAAAGACAATGGAGAATATAATTTCTTGAGGAATGTGAATAAGCTTCACACTTGCTCCAATGCCAAGGATTCTACAATTATTCTACAATTCTACAATAACATATACATACAAGAAAAATAATACAATCCTTTATAATTATTCATAAGAGCATACAAAAAACAATTTCATTATCTAATTGCCAAATGAACAATTTTACCCCTCACCTCCACATATTTGTGTTATGCAGGGGAGGCGCCAGAAAATTTTCACCGAGTGGGCAGGATCTCTTTATTGATAAATATAGGTGGGAAGATATAAAGTACACATGCATTCTCTTCCCCCGCCCCATCCTCTCTCCTGATTTTGCTTGTATTTTTCGCCACTTTTTTTTTTTCTGGTGTACATTTTCTTATTTACACTTTACATAATTTTTCCCCTGCTTGTATCTCTCTCTCTCTCACACACACACACACACATATTTGCATAATCCTATGAGAGGGTCAAGGTTTCATGCTTCATGGAGGAAAGTCGCCTAGAAGCAAAAATATTTTAAATTTGATTTTAGTATACCCGGTGGAGGCACATAGATATTCAGGGTGGCCACTCTAGAACCATGATAAAATTCAAGTATAATTCCCGCTTTTCAAGGTAAATTTTCCAAAAATTAAAGGGTACAAGCAGATTTTTTCCCTATTCAATCTTACGTATTATCGCCTCTCACCACCTGTGAACACACATACATACAAAAATATTAACAATATAAAGTCTGTGTGATTCCAATGTATTCAAAAATTCTAATTCAATTCAATTAAATGGTATATACAGGGTGTCCCATGTAACTTGACAAATCAAAATATCGCGAGAAATATGCATCGAACGAAAAACTTTTCCATGTGAAAGTATAATAGTATTGTGGGGGCAAGTCACCTATGCTACAATGAACCCACCCTGCCACCCCTGGGGGGAGGTGGGGCAGGGGCAAGCTTGAAATGTTAGAAGGGAATCCCCATTTTTTTATTGCAGATTCGAATTCAACGTCCGAAAATACATAGGTTTTGTTCAACACATTTTGTTCCATTCGTGATACATAGATGGCACCATCCGTTCGTCTCTCACAATCGCGGTGCTTGTTTTGGGTGAGTCCCCTCGCCTCTCACCATTGGGGTGCTAGATGCAATTATGCCATGCAATGCTCAAAATGATGTCCTAGAACTTCAATGCATTTGTTGAGCCGTTGTTCAAATGATTGAACACACCGCAGAAGTGTGTCTGCATCAATGTGTGAGCAAGCATTTCTTATTCGTTCGATCATGTTTGCGCAGGTCGTTGGCACATCTTGATAATCATGTTCTTTCAGATATCCTCACAAAAAGAAATCCGACGATGTAATGTCTGCTGATCTAGCAGGCCAATGAACCGGTCCACCTCTAACAATCCAACGACCATTGTACATGCAGTTTAATTCCTCCCATGCTACCATTGCATTATGTGCTGGACAACCATCATGTTGGAACCACATGTTCTGTCGCAGTGCAAGGTTTATGTCGTCAAGCAATGTCGGTAATTCCTCATGCAAAAACGTTCGATATTAGTGGCCATCCAAAGTACTGTCGATAAAATAGGGACCAATCAGTGTGTCGCCTATGATTCCACACACACGTTAACCGACCAAGGATGTTGACGTTCAACTTCACGGAACAAATGTGGATTTTCCACACTCCAATAATGCATATTGTGACGGTTACCTGACTGTGGTTTGTGAAGGTTGACTCGTCGGAGAAAAGTACTCTACAAAAGAACTACTTGTCAATCTTGCACCTCCCTCAAATGTTTATGTGAAGTTGGCATCAGGGTTGTTAAATATCAAACCCATACATCTTAATGGGTTCCATTGGGTTCCGCTGCAGAACCAAAATCTTTTTTCTTGCACAATTTAATTTCTGTCCATGCTGCGATTTTTTTCAGTGAAAGAAGGTTCCTGGACTGTGTTTAAATTGATCCAGGAAAAAGGTTTTCTGGACCGTATTTTAAATTCATCTGGAAAAACGTTCCTGGACCGAATTTTAATACTTTAAATATAAAATGGTTATTTACCTTCCAGAACCCATTTACACTTGCTGTTTTCTCCCACGGATGAGAATTGAATTTATTTACAATTCCTGGACATTTAACAACCCTGGGTATGTTAAAGATCCAGGAACCAATACATTATAATTGGTTCTATTGGGATCTGTAACAGGAGCGGAATCTTTTTTCTCGCACAGTTTAAATTCGGTACAACTTGCGTATTGTTTCATTCCAATATGGAATTTGGACCCTATTTAAACCGATCCGGAAAAAAAGGTTCTTGGGATGCATTTAAATACAATCTGAAAAAAAGGTTCCTGGATTGCATTTAAATTGATCCAGAAAATAGGACCGTGTACTGTATATACATTGATCTGCAAAAAAAGTTCCTGGACCGAACTGAAATACTTTACAGCTAAAAAGGTTCTTTACGTTCCAGAACAAATTTACGTTTGCTGATTTTTCTCTCCGATCCTGAACAGGAATTGAATTTATTTAAAGTTTCTAGACCTTTAGAAACCCTGGTTGGCACCCGCTGATTATAATCATACTATCAAAATTAAACATCGATTACCAAATACACTAGGATAAGGAAGCCTTGAAGTTCTTTTTCATACCATATGGAACTAACGTGTTCTTATTTACATGTTTGGTTGTTTTAAGATATGTTTTCCATTCTGTATGATTTTGTACTCCACACATCGGAAAGCGCCACTCTGGCTACCACCACATATTGCACTACTTCTAGCTACAGAAGAATTAAGTGGACCATGTTTCAAGTTCTAATAAGACAAATTTGAGAGGTCCTTTTCTTACTCAGGAAAATAATGTCAATCCAAAAACAGTGAATGAGTGAGTGACGCTTTATAAGTGTGGATAATATTCATAAGGAAAAAATGTGGACAGAGTCAAGACAATAATAAATCTTTTCTTATTGAAGCATTTATATTTTTCTAAACACTTACGTCTTGAATTTGTTTGGGTGGGTAGAGGGATTTTTGGGTGGGCACTTGTGTTATGTATGTATGTGTTTAGAATAGAAATGGGAGAAGGAAAAGGTAGAAAACTGTTGCTTTTGTGTATGATAGCTGCATTCGGCGAGCCAGACAACTGCAAGATGTATCCGACTATCAACTTCCGGCTTAAGATCATCGTAGCTGAATCGCCGAACGACAAAAAAAGGCATATGCAGTCTGTGGATGAAACTAGTCAATGCAACAACTAGAATACAAGCTGCAAAGGAGAAAATTACGGAGAATAAAAGTAGCTACTCTTCTCGGAAAGGGGGTAAATATGGTATATCATCTTTGGTCATGCGATTAATTTTATTTAAGTAATTAAAATCAATGTTGGTCATGCGATTAATTTTATTTAAGTAATTAAAATCAATGTTGAGTTCATTTTCATATTCAGCTTCATAATATTCCAAGTTCAACCAAAATATTTGTTCTAAAAAGAAAAAAATGTTACCACGTTAGGTCTCATTATGGATATATACTTAGCATTAATTAAAGTAGATAGTATTGTTCAAATCTTGTGTGGAAGTCACGCTCTTCATTCTTTGAAGCACACAAGATATTCAGTGAACGTGGTCTTCATATAAAACAATGAACATCTCTCACTTCAAACCAATATTTCAACATTTTCAAAGATCATTAATTTATCTTTAGTACAAATAATGTTGTCAGACATCACCATGTATAACTATAGCTATCCCCACACAAACCACAATAACATTATCCCAAATTGCATATATCTCCATGGACGCCGCCATCTTGCAAGATCTTGTGCAGACGAAACAAATCAACTTTTCCTTAACTTGCTCCGGCTCTCTAAGAACTTCCGCCCACCGAACGCTAAATGTGCAAGATCTTCAAGCCAACTTGAAGTTGTCTGGCCTGCCGAACGGAGCTAATGTCTCGCTTTTCCTTTCTGAAAATCAAGTCCCTCTATTTCTAAATCCAAAAGTTCATTGTTACAGTGGCACAAATTTGGCAATATTAATTCATTTTATTTATATTTTATTAATTTAATTTATTTTTCTTTAAAAAATTGGTACAGAAAAAAGATAATAATAAATGTGAGAAAATGTATATTAAATGTAACATATTATATATCTGTGGAAAGAGAACGCCTTGCAGATTTCAGGAAAATTTGGTGAAACACATAATAACACATTTAGCAACATATTTTCTAAGATTTTCTCAAAATTGAAATAAAAACTGTCTCCCGGGAAAAACATGTTACTTCCAAACCAGTTCAAAAAGTGTTCAATTATTAATACTTAAAAAAAATGGTGAAGTGACAAATTAATTCAAAATTGGTTGAAATGGCAAGAAATGGCCCAGTAACAAATGCCACAGACACACTTTAAATCTAAATAATTTGACTTCACTCACCTTCTGCAACTCTAGTGCTATCATCTTCAAATTTTATCACCACTGCCCAGTGTTTCCATTCAATTGAGTTAAACCATTGCAGAATTTTGTTGTCTTCGACATTACTAGTGAAAAGAAATACCTCTGCTTTCCTACATGTTGAATCGTACTCATCTTTTACCAGATGGCCACATGAGCTGCACGATGCCGATGAATCTATTCTTGAAACAAGACCCTTCAACATGGTTGGTCACTGTAAAACCAAAAAGAAAGGAACGAGTCAATCAATGTAAAAATGGTACATGTAATTCTAAAAAAAAAATAGATACCAAATAATGAAAATTAGTTGCTGGATAAGTGGCTGAAGAGGGAAGAAGTACATAAAATTATGTACTTTATGTCCAGAACAGTGCTTGAAGTTAATCGAAGGGGTAGTAAGAAAGAAAATCCCATCTTGGTATTTCCAATGAGAAAATGGGGTTTCCAACAAAACACACACCAAATTACAAAACAGATTCATATTTATCTTAAAACTGCATGAAAGGAAATGACATTGGTAACAATACACAGTCAGCTCAACTCCTCGAAGGCCAAGTGCAGTATACTCTTTGTCTCCCCTAATCTGCCTTTACGTACTGGTAACCCATGGAGCCCAAGCAGTGATGTCACAGCTGTAATGGCAAACAACTTACAACAGTTATTTTGTGTGCATAGATATTGCTTCTCCAGCTAGAGTTCTGCACTTCCGGATAGATCGATGTGGTAGAAGCTCTCGATGAGATGTGTCACGAACAGACTACATGCACAAATACCTTTCTTTTAGTACAGTAGAGCGTTGATTATCCGAAGTAATTGGGGGACATGGGTGTTCGGAAAACTGGTTTGTTCGGATAATCGAACTGTACATGTTTATTTGCCAAAAAGAAGTACTGTACAGTAAATTTATTCATAAAAACAGGCATCTCTTTAAGTATGTATTACAAAGTAACATACAAAGGCAACTTTAGTAGGAATATATAGTATGTGGTACAGTTAATTAAACAAAAATATGTACATATTACATACGCATTTTGCATGAACAATACACACAGTACACAAAATTAACGTTTAAAAAAATCCTTTATTTTGGTCTGTCTAAGCAAGCCTACACGCTTACGAGCAGCTAAGTCACGTACTTTTTTCATTACAGATATCTGAAAGTGAGCGAGTACACAGTTCGGTTAAGCGGTCGTTCGGTTGACCGACGTTCGGATAATCGACGCTCTACTGTACTAATATATGTGACAAGGATAATTTAATAAAAACAACTTGTGCATTAATATGTGGTGATGTGCCACTGCATCAACTTCATCTGAATAGTCGCCACTGTTGAAAATAAGGGGGGGGATGCAATTAGCAAAATTTTTGCCAAGCACCCCCCCCCCCCTTTCCCAGCTGCCTCATTGTCACCATGTTAAACCATCGGAGCATTTTCTCAGCTAACCCTCACCGAACACTCACCCCAGCTAACATTTTCCAGTCCAAGCACTGGCACAAACAGAATGTGTAGTGACTATGGTAAATTCTGGAATTAATCCTAAGAAATAAGAAATAGTTTGAAAATGCAACACAGAATTTTTCGCATTTATAATTTTTTGATATGTGTCATATTTCTACAGACATCTAGTCTGGAATTACATACCTGAAAATCTATCCTACCTCGTCAATTTAACTAGTGAGAAACAACTGGTAGTTAAGTGTATAAATGAGACAACATTTTGACATAACTTATTTATTCACCTGTGAAAATGGTGGAGCGTCTACTACCCCAGTTGTATATAGACCTCCTGCTTAAATCTCATGTAGGACTGGCTTTCTTTTTCTGCATTTTCTTTCTTTGGATATAGTAGAAATTAAAGTAGAAGTAGGGAACTGAAAAAAATCATGTGAGTAAATTTAACAAAATATTAAATGATACTATTTTATAGTTTGCTTGGCTGCTACATGTCTAGATGCATGATATGATCATTGAGAATAACTTGAATTGTTCAGATATATGAAAAAGTGAAAAAATGTTCACAAATTTTCTGTTCCTTCTTTGCATTTTCTTTGCCTATTTTTATATACTATACTATTGTGGACAGAGAAGGAGATCTTGTACGAGGAATGGAGGTGCGACTTCTGATTGGGCAAGCCAGGAGGAAGTCATGGCTGGTCCATCTGCAGGGGAACACAGAAGGGAAATTGCTCCCCTCGATATCAAATTTTATACAAATAAAAATACTTTGCGTAAAATGTTCTTGTTTACTTCGCTCGCAATGTCTCCTTTTCTTGCAGTCTTGTCAAGTTCAGAGCCGTAGCTAGGGGATGGCGGGAGTTGGCCCTGGGTGCCAAACGCTCTTGCTGCTAAACAGTTTTGTCTTAAATGTATAAACTGTGAGCGCGGCACATCTCAGAGACACTTTATTTATTCATTATGCTGCTTCTATGTTGCTGTATTATATATATACACACATACACAGACACACACACACACACACTCCAATCAATGCAATGACACTAAAACAGTGATAAAATATAAAATGAAAATGAGGCTTTTCTTTCCAGACTGAAATTTCATCAAGGTTTTTGGCCACCTCCCTTAATCAGAGGGTCTGTGCACGTCTATGGCACAGGACAATTTTGCTGGTAACACTTTACTATACCGGAGACGGATTTCTTCAAATTTACAGGAGAAAGTACTTACGCAAATCATTTTCTGTAGCGTTGTTGATGTTCGGGAATGTAATTTTAATCCATTTTAATGCGAATGCATGTGGTTTTCTACGAAAATCTATTTCCGCCGCGCTATTGCTGCTGCCGCCATTTGCTTTCTGCATGAGAGCACAATACGCGCTATTGCTGCTGCTACAAGATGACATGTCGAGGATACGTCGCGAAGTTGTTGCCGGGTGTGGAAGATGCCGTGGAATTTGTAATTCCGATGTTGTCCGTATATGCTAAATTGAACGAAAGGAGTGCTAATGGACCCTAACCTAACAGGCCTAACCTAACCTAGTAGGCATACCTCGTCCTTGTGATGGTTCATGGGGCTATCATGAATTTTTGGGCTAACGTCAATGGTTTTTGGGGACAATTATGAATGAAACCCCCCCCCCGAAAAATTTTCCTGCCTACAGCCATGGATATGAGCTCATCTTCTCTTGTTGCAGCACAATTAAGTGGAAGATAAAACCTCCTATCCACTGTACTCGTTTCGTCCACCTCACCAAAAGACACAAAGGAGCTCGAGAACAACGAAAGTTCTTCTCCTTTCCACACTTATAACACAGTTGCACTTCTCCTCTCGTCAGATTCTCAACAACACTCTCCTGGAAAACGCACGTTTCCCTCTTCGAACAAAATTTCTTAAAAAAAAGAAAGAAGAAGCCAATCAGTCCATCAGTTCTATCGGCCTTTGGCTCCTCTGTCCTCCCTTGGACCAATGGTCAACCGTCTTTCATGGTTCCTCTCCATTTACCGGGTTTTGCACAAAAAAGGAAAGAAAGGAAAAAAGTCACTTCTTGGAGACCCCCCTTTTCACATAACATACACAACTGCCAACTCGTGTCCTTTTTCACCTCTAGCTTGGTTCCTGTATACATTCTTTGTTGTAGCTTTAGTACTCTTTTATTACATGTATAACCACCCTTCATTCCTATGCAATGGATAGAGGATTCTATTATTAATTAATTGTACAAATGATGAAAATGTAATGTTTAGTTACTTATGTAGGGGTTTGGTTATACTGGATCCTGGGGTGTCGCTCAGCGATGCCAACCCTAGCATAATGGTGCTAAACCTAGCATAATTTAACCATCTTTGGTACTTAGCACCCTATGTTTGGCATAACAGCCAATTCTAGCATAATCTGCAACCATCGATAGATATTGAACTCAAAGGATAGTTCTCTGAGGAAGTAAAAATAAAAGTAACTGCACATTTCTATTTCAGGAGTGGACATGTTTCCAACAAAAGAGAGTAAACCGGCCCAGGGATCCTGTCCCCCACCAACGCCTTTCATCTCTTCCGCATCTTCCTGCCATTAAATGGAAGAGGAGGGTTGGGGCGGCCCACTCTCAAAAGTTTGTCCTTTCCTAGCACCGACACAAGGGGTCAGCCATTTGCGGTGCCTGTATTATCGCGAGGAATGCTTAGTAGAAACTAGAAAGTTGGATTGACAAATGAAGCTCATTTGGTGCCATCCTATGTCGACAAATTTGACCATCTTTGTCTTCAGCTTTTGTTCGGTTCGTTTCGGTTCAGTCGACTCCACATCTTACCATTTCGGAAGCCGTCTCCCGCGGCGAAAGAAGCGTTGTTCCTGTGCATTATTTTAATTCTTTGTGCGTGCGTCTTTCAGTGTATTTTTGAGCGTGTGTCTCAGTGTATGTGTGTGTTTTTTCCTGCTTCTTAATTTTTTATATTATAAAAATATATTTGGAACAATTTCGAAAAATGAGGGTTCATTATCGTATGAGGGAAACGGATTCCTTCAAATTTACAGGAGAAAGTACTTACGGAAATCATTTTCTTTAGCGTTGTGGAAGTTCCTGAATGTAGATTTGATCCATTTTAATGTGAATGCGTGTTGTTTTCTGCAAAACTCTCTGTCCGACACGCTGTTTATGCTTCCGCCATTTGCTTTCTGCATGAGAGTGCAATGTTCCGTGTGTTAAGATGATGCAACCCCATAGCCAGTGTTTCAGCCTCGCCGTGTTGTCACTAGAATATGACGTGTCGAGTATTTTTAATTATTTTTTTTAACTATGCTTGCCTAACCTAACTTAACCTAACCTAACCTTACGGAAAATGGTTTTTGGGGCTAACGTCAATGGTTTTTGGGGCTCACGTCAATGGTTTGTGAGGCTAACGTCAATGGTTTGCGACGTATTAGCATAACTTCAAATCCGGGCACGAAAGTAGATATATTCCGGTGAACGAGGTTGCAGCACTGCATAAATCGACAAAACACTCTCAGAACGCCCCCTAAACCAGTACGCTATCACGGCCATAATGTTTTACAGATTCGAAACAACAAGTAACAGTAAGTACTCGTAAATCTAAGAAATAGACATTGATATGCATTATTTCACTTTAGGAAATGTTCCACATTCGAAAATAACACGTTAGCAATGTAAAGAAGTCCGAAATATATATTTCCCCTCATACGATAATAGTACCAAAATGAGTACTAATAGCAAAAGAAGTAACTGAAAATCCCGAAAAGAAAAGAAAAAGACTTCGTGGGGATTTAAACCAGGAATGGGAGTCGTATGCTCAGAAATATAGAAAGGAGTGGAAAAGAGGCAGTTTTTATTTTTTCGTTTGGTGAGTACCTTCTTTCCTTTCCTTTCCTTTTTTTATTTGGATAAATTGTTAGTTTACATACTGTAGAAATGCATTGTATGAGCATTTGAAAGTTGTAAAGAACTAGCACAAAAGTGTGCGTCTCTAGCAAGGTGTTGTTGGAGGTGGAAATGGATTAATAAATCCTTCCATATAAAGCAAAAATATGCAGTAGTATATGAGAGATATTTGTGGATTATACACCGACCTCCCCCCCTCGCCCCGGCAGTAATTGACGCTTAACTGTGTCATGTCATCTTCCCTCTCCCCACCTGCTAAAAAAAAAAAAATGTGAAGTATTTTTACAAATTTACCGAACCACATGCCCTAGTTCGACCCTTGGTAAGGTATGAACATGTAATTATATTTTTTTCCATCCCATAGTCCATAGACCATTTCATCAGTTCTTCATTCGCCCTCATTGTCGTACTTACACGCAGAGACCCTAAGGCAAAAAAAAGCGACTTAAAATAAATAGATCTTAGGGTGGGATAAAATATAACATCTCAAAATGGTAATAAAATATATTGTTAATAATAATAATAATAATAATAATAATAATAATAATAATAATAATAATGCTGCCCTAGCACAATTGGGTGGCATTCTAGCATAATTTCACAGTTCGAACAGCACTTTTCGTAGCTGAGGGGTTGGCAACGCTGGTGTCGCTGGAATACAGGAGTTGAGTAGCCGTACGGCCTCTCCGTCTTCTGGGTGACAAAGAAAAATTCAAGAAACGGTCGACTAAGAAAAACGAAGAAACAAAATGATGTGGAGGAGAGAAAATATGGAAAAAAAAATAAAAGCATAATACTAATAATAATAACAAAATAAAGGTGCGCAGTACAATACTGATGAAAACATTAATCCAGCCAGTTGAATGACGCGATAAATTGCCCCGCCCCTCGGGAATCTGCATCTGTACTGCGGCCAGATAAAAAGGTGAGGAAAATAAAAGACTGTCCGAATCAAATCGGAACATCTCACAGCCTTGTAGTTACAGCACACGAACAGAAATAACGAAATATTCCTATTCTAAGCAAGGACAAGGCCAATTCTCTGAACACATGTTAATAAAACGCATCTTGATTCGAATTACTTACCGTTACGGCTGCACTATTCTTCGCGATTGTTGTTCTTGGTTTCGACCTTCAGAATTCACACGAACGGGAAAGTCCCTTAGTACGGATCCAACGGACAAAGCGCGCAGTTTTATCTGTATTTTATAAATGCCATTGGGAAGATTTTGCAGAAAGATGCTTTCATTATCATAGTTAACGCTTAACGGAATTTTGTGTGAACCATCACTGGAGAGAGTTACTTTACAATACCGCACCCAGAACCATGCATATAGCAAGTTAGCAACACTGACGAGCTCCCATAAGAGACGAAATTCACGAACGTTTTCCATACTACCCCATTCATTTGTGCAAACACTCATGTAACTGATAGGCTGTTTAGACAGTGGCGATCATTACATTGGGTCAGGGATAGCGGCTTTACTCAATTTTTGAGCAAAACTAATGTTACTATCAATATGCATTAACACCGGAGGCGTACCGAGAGGGTTGGGTACGGAAGGGATTCACCCCCCCCCCCGAAATATATTGGAATTACAGTACTAATAATAAAGCATGAGACAATTAGCTTCCGTTGTCCACTACTTTTACAATTACAATGCAAAGCTCATTTTAATAGCCACGTATGAGTGGAATTGCTATGTAATTGGACGTTGTAATGAACATTTTTAACTAGACCATAGTTGGAAAAGTACACCAGCTCTCATGGAAAGTATACCCTGCCCTGGTTATCTCTGGAGCAAGGCTGCGCACAGCGGCAGTGAAGAAAGGGGAGGGGTGTTGAGTGGGCAGAGCGAAGCAGTACACGCTGCTGCGAAGACTGGTAACCGCAACCATTTCCCCATCCACGCAATCCCATTCCCAGGCTCGTCGCCTGATAATGTTCGCATGAGCACGTGAACATTCATGTATCTCAAATTACGTACATATTAAATACACACACATATATTTTTATTCGAAAAAATACTATGTTTAATGTACGACTATGTACACAAAATTTACTCTGACCCGACTTATTTCACGTCTGATAACTTTTTAGATAGTTGGTAACACTGACTCCTACGGTGTTCCACGGAGGGCGTTGAACACAATTGCTGTGCATGTTGCATAGAGCTGACAGCTAAGGGACTGTTGGCCACTATACCCCAAAGATGTTCACTTCGCTGTGCGAACACTGATGCAAGCGACAATACTTCTTATATTCGGCACCAGAGTGCAGCATATACAAGGCATGTCTTGGGGGACTCGAAAAGGTCTGTGCTACATAGTTGCAAACTTTAGCGACAATTCACTAAACCTGGCGGATTTTAAGGGGGAGAGGGACAATTTCCCCCAGGTCCTTGTATTACTTCAAATATAGCATTATTTTGGGGGGAAATTATTGAAAATAAATTGAACTTTTATTCTCACTTTTTCAATTGAATATGATGTTTCAAGGGAGAGGAGTAAATCTGCATTCAGTAAAAGAACATTATTGTGAACACTCGTATGCGAACCGTACGCGAAGTCACTGTCCATTCCCTCTCATGTGGTCTTCGGTAAAGCCGTCTCGCGTCACTACTTCCGCAGAGACTTCTTTTCGCTCCCTTACTTCAGCGATAGACGGGACAGAGTAAAAATGAAAGCCAATTCAATTTTGCACTGAGAGAGGCGCAAATAAATCTTATTTACACATTTCAAGTGTTAACCAATCAGTATAGGAGCGCGGGATACCGAAATTTTGGTACTGGAATCGGTAAATTTCGAGAAACCATTTTCTGCTTTTCTGGATCCTGAACATATGGGAAATAAATTCTGAAGAGCTTATGTGTAGAATATCGATTGAAAATTTCAGTTAGTCCAGAAATGCGCAAACAAATAATTCAGGTGGAAATAGTTGTGTAGAATTCGAGATTTCCAGGCTGGTCCCCCCAGCGAAAGTGGCGCGAAAGTGAGCAAGACCACACAGATCAGAAGTTTGCACTTTGGACTGTAGAGGTAACAGTGGCACCAGACATTTTGCTTTGTTTAGAGCTTTGAAAAATCACCATGGACTTGGAGGAAGGTATATCGACAGAGTGTACATTTCAAACATGTTCGTCATTGAATTTTTTCGTGATCAAACAAAGCAAATGACTCTGTGTGACATAAAAATTCTGTAAAACCTTTAAAAAATATACAGAATCCTAAAGGCTTAATTTAGGCCCATAAATCTAAAATAGGTTCTAACAAGCAAAATATGTTTTTAGGCACTTTAAAACTTCATCAGTTGGGTTTTTTAACGAAACGCTGACATAGCTTATTATTTCTTACATGCCTGTAAAAGAAAAAAATAGTTCAAAAAACTAAAATCCGAGGAGTAGGGAAAGGTGTAAAATTATGGTTACGAAAGATAAAGGTTCGCAAAATGTTTTCAAAAACTTTAAAAAAAAGGTGTTGATAACATACCTTTATTCAATGCTCTCATTTTCTGCGGCTTCTATATATAAATGTGCGCGGACCGCATAGAGAACTATCGTTCTCCCGAATAGGTTTTGTTGAAGTTTGTGTTTTCTCTCGCGGGTTTTGCTACATTCTCTTGGGAACTATTGGGGCTGCAATGACTAAATTATACCATTTTATAGCTCTCGTTCTGCTCTACAAAATGAGACTACAGGATTTTATGTAGCTGCTCAAGTACAATGAAAATCATTTCTCTTTCTGTCCATTTTTTTTTAAAGGAAGCGAAAAGGTGCTGAAGTAACAAAGAGGGAGTAGAAAGTGCAGGGTGCGAAATCATTGAAAACTGGTGGGGGGAGAAAGTTCTTAATCTTCAAACCACCCTCCCCCACAAACATGTGTAAATTATACGATACACGTACATATTTGTAATATTATTAAAAGTAAAAATAAATTACTCAATTAAAAATATATTATTATTATTAATTACATAAAGGAAATTAATTTGTTACTTTTATACATATCAGATATTGTAAAGCAGCTAACAAATTCCTTTACTAATTAGTTAAAGATGTTAATAAATTATGAAATAGTTGAAGTGGTTTTATTTCGTGTAAGTTCTTGTTTAGTTTGTGTTTATGTTAATATAAATCACTTTGATTTCATAGTTATTATTTTCTTTTGCATGCTTGTTTTACTTCTGTTGTGCGTATTGATGTAGATTTGTTAATGATCTCTTGAGAGAGAAAGCATTCAATACTCACAACTACACAAATTTGTGTGTGTTTTTGATATTATTCTTAGTAAAGTACGAGGGTCACTATTTACATTTTGAACCTTGGCAACACTGATTGAAGTTAGGCGCGATTTGACGTTTGCACGGAATCGTATGGCATTATTGACCATAACGGACTTCAAATGTTTTGTCAATAGCTTCATTTGTGTTGTTTATGTTGCCTTGGAGATTGCGCGACAACAATAAAATGGAATTAACTCGTGAACATTTTAGTGCGATGATTTTGTACGATTTTCGACGTGGATTATCAAGACAAGAGTGCATCGATCAACTTACTTCCACATTTGGCGATGAAGCCCCATCCTTTGCCACTGTGAAACGCTGGTATAACGAATTTAATCGTGGCCGCCATTCGCTCACCGACGAGATTCGCGAAGGTCGTCCAAAATCAGTTGTTGTTCAAGAAAACATTGATGCTGTGCAAAACCTAATACTGCAAGATCGTCATGTGACATACTGTGAGATTGAGGCAACCATAGGCATTAGTTCCACCAGCATATATAAAATATTACATGATCATTTAGCTGTGAGAAAGGTATGTTCTCGTTGGATCCCACACAATTTGACAAAAACTCAAAAAGATGCTCGCGTCAATTGGTGCAAACAAATGCTCATGAATACAATCGTGGTGTGGTGCTTCAAAAGACGTATCTAACATTGTAACAGGTGACGAATCATGGATATATGCATATGAGCCGGAACGTAAACAGCAGTCGACTGTATGGGTGTTTCAAGATGAACCCAATCCAACAAAAGTTGTTCGCGCTCGAAGCACATCGAAACAAATGGTCGCCTGTTTTTTCGGGAAAACTGGTCATGTGGCAACTGTGCCTTTAGAGGAACGTAGAACGGTCAACTCTGAATGGTACACAACAATTTGTTTGCCAGAGGTCTTCGGTCAAATACGGAAAACAAACAAACGCCGTCGGATCATTCTTCATCAAGACAATGCCAGCTGTCACACATCTCGTCTAACAACCGACTTTATGAACAGTCAAAAAATCGAATTGATGGGTCATCCGCCGTACAGTCCTGATTTGGCACCCAATGACTTCTTCTTGTTCCCGAATGTCAAGAATAAATTGCGTGGACAACGATTTTCGTCGGCGGAAGACGCCGTTGATGCGTTCAAAATCCATATTATGGAGGTGTCTCAAGAAGATTGGAAAAACTGCTTTGACAAATGGTTCGAACGAATGCAAAAGTGTATTGACCATAAAGGAGAATACTTCGAAAAACAATAAAGCAGTTTTCAATGCCAAATTCCTGTTTTTTCATTGTTAGGCTCAAAATATAAATAGTAACCCTCGTATATTTGAAATTAAAAGTAATTGCTTATGTTTTATTTGTCATAACAAAAAATCTCACCACCTGGAAATGTTTGGTGGGGGTCTTTTGTGGCCAAGATTGTTGGTGTGGGGGGGAATCCCCCCGTCCCCCCAGGATTTCGCACCCTGGATATGTGTACAGATCTCACGAAAAGGTGCAATGATGATTTCATGTCCTAAAATACATATCTCAAACGATCGTTATGAAAACAGCTATAATTTTGGAAAGGTGCTTCACCTTAAAATCCGTTCCTTACTTATGAGCAATATTTTGAAGTGTTCGGCACAACAGAGCCCTTTATCTGGTGATTGCGCAAGCTCTTGTGGGATGATGGAAGGGTGGTCTCGACTCTCGATACAGTACAAGGTGGAAAGTTGTGGGGAGCGCCAAAAATCCATATCGCTCGGATGAAAATCTTATCTTGAGCCGGCCCTGACGGAGAGTCATTAAAGTTCACAGAATATGTCAATTAACAATGTTTGAACAAGCGTAGACAAAAATAATTTTTAAGTTTACTTGTAAACTATGTAGCCAAAAGTCATCGGACACCCAAGTGAACGTGGCGGTAGTGTCATGGTCTGGGGCTGTTTTTCCTGGTTTGAGCTCGGGCTATTAGTTTTGGTCAATGGCAACATGAACAGTGGTGTTTGTGAGAACATTTTAGACAATAGCATGCTGCCCACAATATGGCAACAGTTTGGAATGGGCCCTTTTCTTTATCAGCACGATAATGCCCTTGTCCATAAAGCAGCGCCCATTGCATCGTGGTTTCAGGACAATCAGGTAAATGTGCTTGTCTGGCCTGCTCAAATCCCCAACTGGAACCCCATAGAACATCTTTGGGTTGAACTGGACCAAAAACCAGGACGAACAGGAAAAAAAAAATCGACCAGTAATATGACAGAACTTAGTGGAAAGCCTGCCCCGAAGAGTAAATGTTGTAACAAGAGCGAAGGGAGGTCCGAAGTAGAAGGGAAAATACTTTAGACCAAACAATAGACCTTTTAATTGACATTAATGGTTTTTTAATTCATTTTCGAGGGGTGACGCTATTGTTATTTAATCTAGCGCCACGTGTCGTGGGTGGAGGAGGAGATGAGTCATCGATGACTCATGCACACGTGTGAGTTTGAAATTAATGGTTTTCCATTAGTGCACAAAAGACACTATTATGTATTCCGTTTTTGACCTAAGCTAACCTTTTGTTGTATATTATATATGCGTTTCTGCCGGATATGAGTCACAGATGATTTATACTGACGTTGGAGTTTGGAATTAATGGTTTCTCCATTAAGGTACAAAAGACACTATTATGGAGTTCGTTTTCGGACTATTCTAACACTATTGTTGTATTTTATTAATGCGTTTCTGCCGGATATGAGTCATGGGTGCTTTAGGCACACATGGGAACTTGGAATTAATGGTTTTTCCATTAAGGTACAAAAGACACTTCCGGCCATTTTGGCGTCGGTGGTGAGTTATATTTGGTATAATTAAGGATCCGGATTTACCCGTATTCAACCGGTGCCGACGCGTTCGATCGGAGGTAGAAGATATTATAACACATGTTCGCTTTAAAGGCGAAGAAATTGAACGATGTATCCTATATGAAAACGAAGTATGCGAGCAGAATCCATGTTATTAATATTAACCTGTTACGGAAGAACCTGTTTTGTGGTTGCATTCATCGGCACCCCCAAACCGCGCGCGTTCATGGACACGTGAGGGAAAAAAAGGTTCTCTATTGTTACGGCCCCCATCGCTTGGTCTTCTTCCGAAGTTGAATGGAAGTCAAGTGTCGCCAAATTTTTACACACGAGTATTGATTTTCTTTGAGGTTCCAATTTTATTTGGTGGAAGTAATCTACGCGGTATTTCTGCCGCCTTTTGTAACATTGCAAAGACTATTTAACCTAAGGCGTAACGAATTTGGCTGAACTAGGAACATTCAGTTCCAGTATCTACAGGTTAAAGTGGATGCGATCCACTATTTGCTCTTATTTCTGGGTTGCGAACCACGGCCCATTTGATTATTGGGTTATAAACATCAGGATTCATGTAAAATTGACCAGATGTTTTTTTACTGTTAGAGACAATATTTCGCATTTTTTGTGTATTTTTACTCAGAAAACGCTATTTGAACGAATCAAGCAAGAGTTCGCATGGGAATTTAGACTCACAAAGACATTTTTCAACTTTTAACTTGTTATTTTAAAAGTTTATTTCCATTTTTTACTCTAATATCACAATTTCTTCTATTCAGGCAACATTTTTTATTAAATTTTGGACTCACAAAGACATTTTTCAACTTTTAACTTGCTATTTTAAAAGTTTATTTCCATTTTTTACTCTAATATCACAATTTGATCTATTCTTGCAGAAGTGTTTATTGCAATTTTGACTTGCAAAGATAATTTTTTCAACTTCTTTTATTATTTTTTCTATTTATTGCCTTTTGTATCTTATATTTTTTATTCTTAACTTTGAGTTTTGTTCTTTATTTAAAAAATTTCTCTAATCACTAAGGAAGAAGTACTTTTAAGTAAAACTGTACCCACAAAGTTTATTATTACTATTATTATTATTAGTATTATTATTATTATTGTTGTTGTTTTTGTTTTGATGTAGTTGTTGAATCTTGTTGTTGTTGTTAGGGTTTATTGACTTCCACTACGCTATTTTTGGTTTGCTTCCTAGGAAAGTTTGTTTATTTTAGAGTTTCCTCGGTATTTTCTTACTGTTAGGGTAGGTAAAGTTTCCTAAATATATGAGTAGGGTTCCATATATTCTTGTTCTTGCATGTTTTTCATATGATGTGATCACCACAACTCTCCAAGTGCTTTTACTGCATGTTTCCATTTTTATTGAGGCTTAGTGATTCCTAGAGCCACTTTATGCATGAGAGAAAGCTTGAAAATTTCGATCTCAGATAGCCGTCAACCTTATGTCAGAGTATTTTCGAGTATATTTTAGTCTTATTATGGGGCAGTAGAATATCATGGCTTGCTTATTTTTTAAGTATGTTGCGCAGTTATTGTATTTTTGCTTTTGCTTTCTAGATAAACTGTATGAAATGTTTAATATTTGTACTTTTTGCACTTATAAGACGCCAAACTTTTACTGTAACTAAAATTATTATCTCTCTAAGCACTGAAACCCCTTTACCAAGAGTACTATAACTGAATGTTTATTAATATTGTTTCTTTCATCCCTTAAATATAACTACTTAACAATATAATGACAAATCACAGGACAAGACGATGTTAGCAGATGACTACGTGGCTCTTAAGTCCACCTGCCAAACTTTTCTTACCATGTTATTTACCCTTATAGTCTTTTATTCGGGGTACGTTTCAAGTACTACTTGACTTTTTGAGTGTTTGATTAACACCAGGGGTTATTTGTATCTGTTATGCTGTATTATTTGAGGCTTCTTTTTTTATTCTACAATCACTATATGTCCCTGAGAACTAAATTTCCACTGACTGAAGCTTAAAGCTTAGGCTCTACAGCATGTTGAATGGTTAAGCACTGGTCAATATGAATTTTACAGAGGCTAGTAGGAGGCATAGGAACACACGCCAGAGCCTTATTAGCGTGCAAGAAGCATTTTCAGGGAGTACTACGAGGAAACGAAGTTGATTTTTTTGAGGGCTTTACCAGTTACACAGCCAATATTTGCTATTTCAAGTAACTACATGTACCAAAACATTTTACAGCCCAACACTAACTAGACTTCAATTTATATTTTATTAGGTGCTAAATGTAGCAAGAACACTGATTGTACATACTTTTGAGAATCCAACTATTTCAGGATTTTTTCTATGTACGCATATTTTTATTGATTACTAACTTTAACAGACCAATCAGGAAGACGCCAAAATTCACTAAACTTAGTACTATAGTGTATGTGATTGCATGAAAACTAGAAATTATAACAACCACAAGATTTCGCTTTTTTTTGCTTTTGGGACTAATCGTGACGCTGAGGATGAATGGATGGCCAAAAATCTTAAGGACTGGATGTATTTTACCACTACAGACGCCTATGTAGAAACACTAGAGTACTGTTAGCTTTCAAAATTGAGGTTATACTGTACTGTTTTTTAAATATTTCGTATTTGGCACGCTTAACAAGTTACATTTATATCCATTTCAGGACAAATATTGCTAAAACTCTCAAATTAATGTGTAGAACTTTATATTTCTGCTATCAAAGGAATTAACAATCCTATTTTACAAACAAAGGGTATTGTTTACACTTTATTTACTTCAATCTGAGACTAATATTTTACAGTAATTGAATCATTCAGCCCTAGTCAATATTTTACTGCATCAGAAAGTTTGTTATTAATCTAATAAGTATGCTATTTTGTGATATTCTAATGCAAACGTTGTTTAATTCACTGGTTATAATGCAAACTTTTGCACAAATTCGATATATTCACTACCTTCAAACCAAACAATTGTACTTATTTAGCGCATTTCATTTATATTTCTTGTAATTAACTTATGTTTCTTATAATTAACAAACTAAACTAATTACTTTGGCATGTTAAAAACCTTATTTTTTACTATTTCCTATTCTATCAGGTTCTATATTGCTGTTTTTATCAATTATGTAAGACCACACTCTGGTAAATGCACATATATTCTCTTTTATACACACGCACGTCACACACACACACACATTTACACACTTATACGAACATACATCTGACGTTTTTCAATATTTTGCTATGAAGTTTGCATCCACGCTATTCAAACAAGGGCAGGCAATGTAGTATTTATGAGTATTAGTAATCCCAAAGTGGTGTTTTTGGTGTCCAAGTTCAGATGAGAGGCTGCTATGTGCCTTTTGCAGGGGATTGCATGTGAAGTGTATGCATATTGAGCATTATTGAGTGTGTAGGCTTCCAAGTTTTGCTGTTATTTTCCTATAATTCTGTGAGACTGTAGAGAGTTCTCCCTTTTCAACCAGTTTTCTTTCATTGATTGGATACTTTTTGGGAACTTAGCAGTTTTTTATGTTATGAAGCAGATTGTTGTAGAATATTTTGCATGGTCTTTTGTGATATTGAGTGCCTGCTGTAACGGAAGTAAGTATCTTTCCTTCTTGTGTTGATGTTCTTGTGTAGGTTTCCTATTTTCTGTCAAGTTGCAGTACTTAGAATAATCGCTACTGTCTTATTGATCCACGAAGCTCCTTTGAATAATCATTTGCATGTGACCCTATACTCCACGTTGTACTTTGTTCTGGGAGCTATCTTTTGAAGCCTTGGCATTCTGCTAGTACAGTATTATTATCGTAGAGGTAAATTAGTTCGTGAAAATATGTATTTTTCTGATTAACTATAGTCGCTTAGTTGTTCTAGCAGGTATAAGTAGTTACTGCTGATGTTGTTAATTTTCTATTCGCAGGGGCTATGTATGATGTAGCGTATTTGTGTTGCCTGTCCCTTTTTATTCCTATGTTGTTGAGTTTCTCCATAAGCATGTCCTGTTTTACTCTATTCTATGCCTTGTTGCTGGTTCATATCTGAGTTAGCTTGTTTGACTATCTATTATTTTTGCTATGGCTGTGGCTATTGATGTCCCTTTCTGAATTCCATGTTGGTTTCTGTTTATCCTTGTTGCTGCTTGTTATCTGAGTTAGGTTGTTTGACTTCAGGACTATCCTTTTTTAACTTTATTGTTGATTGCTTTTTGTTTATTTCCTTACTTGTTTTTATTTGTTTACTGAATCTATTTGTTTTGTGTCTTGTAATATTATTTACTATAGTAACAAAATTATTTTTAACAATTGATATTTATCACCATACTTGTATATTTCTTGTTCAGTATTTGTCAAAGTTTAATTT
Organism: Lepisma saccharinum; assembly: GCF_977018435.1. Classification (NCBI taxonomy): domain Eukaryota; kingdom Metazoa; phylum Arthropoda; class Insecta; order Zygentoma; family Lepismatidae; genus Lepisma; species Lepisma saccharinum. Next base: position 23,093,408 of record NC_139249.1, on the reverse strand, counting down.
ATTTTGTCCGCTATCTTTACAAAGTACACTATTTTGAAAGTTAATATATAAATTCCTAAAATTTACTGTAATTTTAAAGTACAACTTACAAAGTTATGTTTTAAAAAAATACAAAATTGTACAAAAGTTCAAATAGCAGAAGAATTGTACTCTTAAATTATTAACTTTGAAAGAATAGTATTTTT
>NC_139249.1:23038578-23093123 GCF_977018435.1 Lepisma saccharinum | reverse complement strand
CTGAAAATTTTCGATTGATGAAAAATTTGGTTCCATGACGACCTATGTTTATTTTGGTATGGGAGGACAGAGGACACCGAGACTTGACCGACACACTAAACTCGACCTCTCTACGCGTACTGTACGTCACCAAAAAAAAAATCGACAAGGGGAGATTTTTCGATAACTCTCACTGTTTCAAAGGTACTTAGGTTTTTGATAGACGACAACGACGGAGTCATCAATGAGTAAACATCTGAACTCGGTGAACAAGTCAACTTTTTTCAGTACGTCAACATTTTTTTCTCTTATTTCTCTTATTTCTTAGTGAATGGGTTAGGTGACTTGCAACGACGAAGGCCTTCTAGCAATACGAACTTAGCTTAAGCCGGCGTAATTCGCTAAAATATCTTGAAATTGGTATGAGTCAAACGCTGAAACAGACAACATTATTACACAAGTCATTGCACTGACTGAGGCGCGAACTTTTTTTTCTAACCTGACATGATATATAAATAAAATACTATTACTAACAAGGAGATAAACGGATTAACTTTTGCAGGCAACCAAATCTTATGAAATATTGATAAAAGATATTAACAAATGAAAATTATATTAAAGAGGAAATAAAATAAAAAGTAGGCTTAATTCAGGAAATGCATGTTACTTCTCTCTAAGAAATTAAAAGTTAAAATATACAAAACAGTAATTCTGCCTGTAGTATTATATGGATGTGAAAGGTGAAAAGTGGAAGCGGCGTCAAACGCTACAACACGTTACCCAAAGAATTCGTTTGGGTGGACGACGTGAGAAAACTCATCGACAGATTGTTAGTGATAGCCGATGAAGAGAATGCAGGCAATCGTAATTTTTACAACGAGAAGGTTGGCATCGTGGACATGATCAGCACCAAACTTTCCAACTTCATCGTGAACGACGACAAGGGCATAGGTTACTTGATCAAAATTATCAACACGCTGCCTCCGAGATTCTGGAACGTGGCCGAAGGAAAGGGAAAAATATTTGGACCTAAAAGGGATGAGAAAATAGGTTAGTGGAGAAGGTTACATAATTTAGAATTACATAATTTATATTTATGTCCAGATATTATTAGAACAATTAAATAAAGAAGACTTAAGTGGACATACTATTATGTACGTACTCCCAATTCTTATTTAAGTAGAAATAAGTTTTATTTTTTTTAAATTCATTTTATACCAGAGATTGTAATTTTTTTATAATGCCATGTGATTTCATAACTAACTAACTAACTAACTCTCTAGTCTTCTTAAACCCAAAGGTTCGTAGCTGCAGCAACACAAGCCTTCCATCTTTCCATCTATATATTCTTAACCATCCCTAGCAATTTCCTTTAAATCCATCTCAATATTGTCCTTCCATCTTCGTCTAGGTCTCCTCTTACCATCAGGTCTCCCAACAAGAATCTTGTAAATTCCTCTTTCTTCTCCCATTCGGGTTTTGTACCACATAGTCTGTCCACTTAAGTCTTCTTTATTTAATTTAGTTTAGTGTGTCGGTCAAGTCTCGGTGTCCTCTGTCCTCCCATACCAAAATAAACATATGTCGTCATGGAACCAAATTTTTCATCAATCGAAAATTTTCAAAGTCCACAGCGTTAAAAAAATCTTAAATTGCAAATATCTCGAAAATGGTAAGAGTTATCGAAAAAATATATCGAAAAACACCCCCATCCGGTATCGTTAGATACCCCCTGTCGATTTTGGAGGTATAGAATACGTATACCAAAGTTTGGTGGTGCTGGGGTCAAGGGGTAAGAAGTTAGCACACCCCCCGCCCAAAACTTTGATCACTCGTAACTTTTGAACAAATAGTCGTAGAAAGGTCGGGTTTAGTGCGTCGGTCGAGTCTCGGTGTCCTCTGTCCACCCATACCAAAATAAACATAGGTCGTCATGGAACCAAATTTGACCCCCATCTGTCGAAAATTTTCCAAGTCCAGCGTTAAATTGCAAAATGTCTCGAAAACAGTAAGAGATAGCGCGAATATCCTTCCCGTTGACCCTCTTGTCGAGTTTGGTGATGCAGAGTACGTGTACCAAGTTTTCGGAGATTCTTGGAGGTCAAGGGTGGGCCAATTGCCAAAAATGTTTTTGATCACTCGTAACTTTCGAAAAAATGATCATAGAGAGCTGGGATTTCTTGCGTTAGCATCGTCTCGGTGTCCTCTGTCCTCTCATAACAAAATTGGCGTAGGTTGTCATGGAACAAAAAAAAAAAAAATGTTCCGAAAATTTTCCAAGTCCTGTGTTAAAAAATCTTAAATTTGCAAATATCTCGAAAATGGTAAGAGTTATCGAAAAAATATATCGAAAAACACCCCCATACGGCATCGTTAGATGCCCCCTGTCGATTTTGGAGGTGTAGAATACGTATGCCAAGTTTTGGTGGTCCTGGGGTCAAAGGGTAAGAAGTTAGCCCACCCCCCCGCCCAAAACTTTGATCACTCGTAACTTTTGAATGAATAGTCGTAGAAAGATCGGGTCTAGTGTGTCGGTCGAGTCTCGGTGTCCTCTGTCCTCCAATACCAAAATTGGCATAGGTCGTCATGGAACCAATTTTTCATCAATCGAAAATTTTCCAAGTCCAGCGTTAAAAAATCTTAAATTGCAAATATCTCGAATTTTTGACAAACAGGGTCATAGAACCCTCCAATTCATGACTTGGGAAAAATATGTTTGCTGATTCATCATGTACACCTATACGTGAGAAAAAGTATGTACACCTATACGTGAGAAAAAGTATGAATAGAATCTATGTTCGGAAATCCAAAATGGCGACCGGAAGTGGGGTTATCTTGGAAACGGTAAGACTTGGGAAAAATTTGTTTGCGGATTCATCATGTACACCTATACGTGAGAAAAAGTATGAATATAACCTATGTTCGGAAATTAAAAATGGCGACCGGAAGTGGGGTTATCTTGGAAACGGTAAGACTTGGGAAAAATCTGTTTGCGGATTCATCACGTACACCTATACGTGAGAAAAAGTATGAATATAACCTATGTTCGGAAATTGAAAATGGCGACCGGAAGTGGGGTTATCTTGGAAACGGTAAGACTTAGGAAAAATCTGTTTGGGGATTCATCATGTACACCTATACGTGAGTAAAATATGAATAGAACCTATATTCGGAAATCCAAAATAGCGACCGGAAGTGGGGTTATCTTGGAAACGATAAGACTTAGGACAAATCTATTTGCGGATTCATCATGTACACCTATACGTGAGTAAAGTATGAATAGAACCTATATTCGGAAATCCTCACAGAGCGGACCTTTACCTTCAATTCGACGTGGTGAAGAAAGAAAGCGGAGACGCGTTTCCCGCAGCAGGAAATTTGATACTCGTGGACAACTTCGTGCCTCACCTGTTCTCGCAGGTGGAGGTGAGGAAACACAACACCGTCATCGACAGAATAGATTATCCAGGCATCACGTCGACGGCAGTGGGAACATTGAAATTATCCAAAACGGACGCAGCGTACTACCAAGCGGGAGGGTTCGAAGCCGGAACCAAAATATCGACGAGAAGTCACACGGTGCTCTTTCCCATGCGTCTGCTTCCGGGATTCTTCTCGGACTACAAGGAGATCATGTGGAAGGGAGGACTGAGGATCACGTTTCGAAGAGCGGCCAACGACAACGACGCACTGATGCGATACACCAACTTGAACGCGGACGGCACGCCGATAGCCAACACTTTACCCGAAGCAGCCAAGTGCGTCATCCGGAGCATGGAATTGAGAATGCCGGTGGTGGAATACGAGACGAACTACGCCCTCAAATACAAAGCCGAGATATTGAAAAGTCCGCAGGTACCGATTCACTTTCACGGTTACCAGTGCGTGCAGAAGATAGCGTCGGGAAGTCACATGGAATTCGACGTGACGACTCAGTTCAACAACATACAGTTCGACATGCCAGATTTCGTCATTGTACTCTTTCAGAACGGACGCGATAACAATCAGGAAAAAGATTCCAGCAAGTTCGACGACTGCAAGATCAAGAACGTTTATCTCAAGAACGGTAGGAACGAAGTGTTCCCGCGCGAGAATTACAACCTCGACATGACCAAAGACGATTACCTCAAACTTTACGAAGCTTACACCTCTTACAAAAGGGTAACAGAGGGAAACGTGGACATGTACTACACACCCAGCGAATTCAAAACCCACAGGCCTATGTTCGTCATCAATACCACGAAGCGGAAGCAGGTGGTGGTCAACGATCGAACCAACATCAAGATCGTCTGCGAGTTCCACGACGCGCTGCCTGCCGATACTCTATGCAGCGTCATCCTGATCGCAGAGAAGTCCTTCGCGTACGACGTGAAGAACGAGAGGGTGACGGAACAGTTTTAAAATTCATAAAAAAATTGCCACATACTAAAAAAAAATCAACAAGGTTATATAAAATATAATGTAAGTTAGTTCGGTGTGCAAATAAAAAAAAATAATAGGTCACTGAAGATCGTAAAAAAAAAAAATCGTAAGATAGGTTAAGTTATATCACGTAAGATCGTGATCGAATAAGATGTTGGCAACATTGCGAGAAAATAAGGCTTGTGTCTTACAAGAGCAAACCATTAAGTCGAGCCCCACTTTCGGTTGTTGAACTCTCTCTCCATTTGGGTCTACTACAGTTCGGTGTGCAAATAAAAAGAATAAATGATAGGTTAAGTTATATCACTGAAGATCGTAAAAAAAATCGTAAGATAGGTTAAGTTATATCACGTAAGATCGTGATCGAGTGAGGTGTTGGCAACACTGCGAGAAAATGAGGCTTATGCCTTACAAGAAAAAAACCATTAAGGCGAGCCTCACCGAGCCTCACTTTCGGTTGGTGAACTCTCTCCATTTGGGTCTACTAAAAAAAAAAAACAATTATTATTTTTGTTTGTTTGCTTGCATCACAATACAGGCACGCGCGCATATGTGTGTGTGCGAGAGAGAGAGGTTTACAAATGTCACGATATATAAACATTGGTCCCGGACTTGGAAAAAAATTACGATAAGGTGCATTCATCCTTCAAGGATGAGAGAGTGCATACTCATCACGCTGTGTCAGCGCAATAAATGAGGCGCGGAACGTGGAAAGAAAATAAGTTTTTTTTTAAGTTTTTTGATGCTGTTTTCATCGCTGTGAAACATCGTCAGCGCAATGAATGAGGCGCGGAACGTGGAGAGAAGGCGAGTTTTTTTTGTTTTTTTTTTTTGAGGTTTTGGTGAACCCCAAATGAGTAAAGTGAGTTTTTGATGTTTTGGTGCTGTTTTCTACGCTGTTAAAAATCGTCAGCGCAATAAATGAGGCGCGGAACGTGGAGAGAAAGTGAGTTTTTGAGGTATTTTTGAACCCCAATTGATGGCTGTCAACCCGGGCATCTGCACTACTCTAAAGTAGGTCAAAGCATGTAGAGGCTCTCGTGTAGTTTAGCACGTAATAATAAAAAAAAGGATAGGTTAAGTTATATCACGTAAGATCGTGATATACCTACCAAGTGTGAGTGGGAAAAAAGGGAAATTTTACTAAAACATCGCTAAACGCTAAAACATCGACAAGAAAATTGTCAAAATATGTCAAAAACTGATATTCAATTGATAAAAAAAAAGGCTACAAATGCATACCTACCAAGTACGAGTGGGAAGAAACGGAAATTTTACTAAAACATCGCTAAACGCTAAAACATCGACAAAAAATTGTCAAAATATGTCAAAAACTGATATTCAATTGATAAAAAAAAGAGGCTACAAATGCATACCTACTAAGTACTATTTTGAAACAATACACTTACACTACTCTCAAATATTGTCGATCTAGTATCGGATATAATTCGACCACGAAAAACAAGCAATCCTGCTGGGTGGCAACTATTCAATAGAGCTCTGGCGTTATCTAATATTCCTCAAGAATATATTGGAAACCCCCGGACACAGGAGTTTATTCAACAGATTGTTTTTGGCAACCCCGGACGCCATGTTCCGCTGTCCGGAGCTAACCAAGAAGAGGCACAAGAATTAACAGAAGAAGAAGAAGAAGAAAAGGAACCAATTTATTTTGTATCATCATTTCCAGGGCACAAACGTAAACGTACTGTTCCAGTTTGGTCAAGATACAAACCATGAGCGAAAAAATATTAGAGAATATCTGGTACAATCCATCTCATCCAGCATCCTATTCTACAGCTTCAACACTATGGAAAGCTGTAAAAAAATCCATACCATTGTCAACAATCAAACATTGGTTGACAAAGCAAACTGCATACACTTTGCATAGACCTGTAAAGCGTCGATTTCCGAGAAACTTTTATTTTGTGCATAATATCGATGACCAATGGCAGGCTGACTTGAATGATATGCAGAGTTTGCGGAATCACAACAAAGGGTACAGATATATACTCACAGTTATCGATATTTTTAGCAGGCATGCTTGGGCTGTCCCTGTAAAAAATAAAACTGGTGTATGTATAAAAAAGGCTTTCCAGCAAATTTTCAAACAAAGCAAAAGAAAACCTTTGAAATTACAAACTGACAAAGGCCGTGAGTTTACCAACAGTATTGTGCAGGAATATCTCAAAAAACAAAATGTAATTTATTTATTTTACAACAAAGAATCCTGATATTAAAGCTAGTATTGTTGAAAGATTCAACAGAACTTTAAAGGAACGCATGTGGAAGTATTTTACTAAGCAAAGAACCAGCTGTTATGTTAATGTACTCCCAAAGCTTTTGAAAGCTTATAATCATAAAATTCACTCGAGTATTAAAATGGCACCAGCAGATGTTACTCCTGAGAAGGTTTTGAAAGTATGGCACAATATGTATGACAAAAAACTCAAATCTGATTCATCTCCACTATTGTCATTGAAGATGCCATTCAAAATAGGAGATACAGTGAGAATAACACAAACCAAAAAACGCTTTGAAAAAGGTTACATGGAAAATTGGACAAGAGAAATATTTGTGGTGGAACGTATTTTGAAAAGAAATCCTCAAGTGTATGAATTAAAAGATCTACAAGGACATAAAATCGATGGAACATTTTATACGGAAGAGTTGCAATTGGTCCGCTTACCGGATATGCATGAAATTGATAAAATCCTTGCGACCAAAGGTAAAGGAGCCAGTAAAAAGTTGTTAGTTCATTGGAAAGGTTACTCCAGATTATTTGACAGTTGGATTAGCGCATCGTTTTTGGAGTCAAAAAAAGAGAGAGAGAGGCATAAATTTTTGTAGGTATTCTCATCAGTGGTACAAATAACCTTCATAACACATCATGAGAAAAGCAAACGCTTTCTACCTTACTTTGCCTAGTAACAGTTCCATGAAATATTTCCCAAGTAATACTCTAACTAATTACACCACAAAGCTTCAGAACCGTGTGGAGTTGGACACCAACAAATGGGAGATGGCATTGGTAGAAGTGCATTATCCTTATTCAATACTAAACATTACAAGATTTAACAACTATATTCAATATAAATCTATGGATGATGTCAAATGGAACGAACTTCGAATATCCGAAGGCTATTACGCATCTATAAACAGCATTGTTGCAGAAATCAATAAATATTCTGAAACATTAAATTTTAGTCTCCGAAATCATCCTGCGTACAAACATGTGACTGTTGATATATCTACCAAGCAGAGAAACATAAATGTACAATTGTCACCTCAACTGGCACGGATATTAGGTTTTAAACCGACCGATGATCTATCAGAAGTAAAAATTGGACGCTCACCTCCAAATGTTGTGAGAGAAATTCCTTCCCAGATGTATATTTACACAGATATTGCGCCCCTCTATTACGTATTATAAACATTAATCCTATGGAACATACTTTTGGAAGTGATGGTGTGCAAATTTTCGATTCACCACATTACATCCCAGTGCAGAAACATAATTTCGAACAAATAGAAATTGACTTAAGGGATAGCACTGGTGCACACATCCCATTCTCCTTCGGACTAGTGTGTTTGAAACTTCATTTTAGACGTTGTGGTGAAAAGCTCTGATTATGAATGACCCATATTTTCAATACTACCTTCAACAAGCTGGATCTGGTGTGGGTAACATATATTACGGTGCTGCCTATCAAAAAGGACATGGCATTGGAAGTTTTCTTGGAGGACTTTTTCGGTCAGCTTTGCCTGTTATCAAAAAAGGAGCGAAAGCTGTAGGGAAAGAAATGTTAAAAACAGGGGTAAATGTGTTAGGTGATGTTGTAGACAAAACACCCCTAAAACAGTCACTACAATCCAGAATTTCGGATGCCAGATCAAATCTTAAAAGAGAAGCTGAAACAAAGCTAAAGGAAATGATTAGTTCAGGTTATCAGGGGCATAAACATTTCAAAAGGAATCACTCTGCTTCGGGACAGCGAACTGGAAGGATCGCTCAGAGAAAGAAGACATCCAGTGCCAATACAAACACCAAGAAAACAACCAAACGCAACCGTAAGAAAATTCAAATAACATCAGATATTTTTGATTAGATATGGCGCTAATTAGGGAGAAATCATGTGAGTGTTTTAAAAGTGAATTGGATATTTTCTCGGTAAAACCTACTCAGACAAGCATCTTAGAACACCACACCATCGGATACAAACCTGTTAGTTCTCTGGCAGATAATGCCCCCACCGAGTTTGTAATACCTGGACATGGTGATGATTATATGGATTTAGCACACACAATGTTGAATATAGATGCCAGAATTGTAAAAGCGAATGGTCAGTTATTGCTACCCACAGATAAAACAATTGGACCTGTCAATGATTTTCTCAAAGCAATGTTCAGCGAAGTACAAATCTACTTAAATAACAAACTCATCTCGTTTCCATCTCACATGCACCCATACAGGTCTTATTTTGAAAAAGCACTGAACTATGACATATCTGCAAAATCATCTCATCTCCAAAGTGCATTGTGGTACAAAGATACAGCAGGCGCTTTTGATAACGTTTCGGAAGACAACAAAGGCTTTACAAAACGTAACCAACTAACAAAACAGAGTAAAACATTTGATATGTTTGGTTACTTGCATTCTGATATTTTCAATCAAGAGAAATTTTTGATCAATGGGGTGGAAATGCGAATAAAACTGATTCCTTCGAAAAACACTTTCTGCTTGATGGGATTAGATGACAGTGAAGGCAAAGTGGAAATTCTGGATGCTACACTATATGTGAGAAAAGTATCGGTCAGTTCATCCATCAAACTTAGTCACAATCGCATATTGCAAAAACATACAGCAAAATACCCTCTAACAAGAGTACAACTTAAAGCTGTAACTATTCCAAAAGATATTGTTTCAAAAACAATTGACAATGTGATACTTGGACGTCTTCCGAAACGATTAGTTTTGGGGTTTGTTACCAACGATGCATTCAACGGCACTCTGTCTACAAACCCATTCAATTTTCAACATTTCAATTACAACTTCTTTACTTTATATGTTGATGGAGTCCAAATTCCCGGCAAACCACTTCAACCAGACTTTGAAAACAACAAGTACATAACAGCATATCACACATTATTCTCTGGAACAGGGATACACTATATGGATGAAGGAAACAATATATCGCGTGAGGAATACCCCCAGGGATACGCATTACTTGTTTTCGATATAACACCAGACGCAGCTGCAAGCTGCAGTCTTCAACGGCAAGGGGCTGTTAGCTTTGAAGTCCACTTCAAATCGGCTTTGGAATCTACTGTGACTTGTGTTATCTACTCTGAATTTGACGCTCTCATGGAAATTAATAATCAAAGAGATATTCATCTGGATTAATTGTATAACAAGGTGAGTTGCACAATATTACTATTTAGTGTCCAGCAATGCTGTCGACTTTAAATTTGCTTCACGGGTTAATATCAAATAGAGCCTTTGACAATCATCATGTTGGGGTTTTCGCAGCTAATGAATTACCTGTACATGTGGAACTACCAGCAGCGTTGATTGTAAATACAGACCCCAAAGATAGCCCCGGGAAGCACTGGGTAGCAATTTACATAGACAGTAACTCCCGGGGGGAATTTTTTGATAGTTACGGAAAACCTCCACATGTGCATAACCATTTGCGATTTTTGGAAAGTAACTCTAAATTCTATACGTACAACACTCATCAGATACAAAGTTACGGGTCTGTGTACTGTGGGCATTACTGTTTTCTGTATTTATTCCATAGAGCCTCTGGTAAACCCATGCATAAATTTCAAATTTTATTCCCAGTACCGATAAAAAACGACAATATTATAACAACTTATTTGCTGACTCTAAATTAAATTTATAATACTCGGTACGTATACTAGAAAATATTGACAGTAAATACTGTTTGAAATTTTATACAAGTTACATATAGTCCTAATAGTATATTAATAATTTTGTAGCGTTACAGTTTACAACAGCTTACTTATAATCTTTATCTTGTTTTGTGTCTTTACAGAACAATGACGCAATATCCAGAGATGGGATCTTTCAATGCTAGATTGTCCTCTTTCAGAAACTGGCAATCAAAAGAATTCCCGTTTGTAGAAGCTCTGTCCGAAGCAGGATTATTTTACATTCAAAAAGAGGATAAAACAGTATGCTTCAAATGTGGTGGAGGATTATACCGATGGAAATACAGAAACAATCCAATACTAGAACATCGTCGATATTTTCCATTTTGCCCCCTGTCTATAAACCTAATTTCAGATCGACAATGCGGTTGATGCTTTAATTAAATTAATTAATATTTGTTATCCAATATTTCCTCAATATGACGTTTATGATATTCTGCTGATTTTTCTCTCACCATTGATCTTTGTAACGCCCCGCCCCCTCCACCTTTTTTGTCCAGCACATGCTTGGTTTGCTACGCGCGCATGCGTCTCAAAAACACACCCACGCATTTCTTCAAATGTATATCTGCACGCTGCGACATGCAGTATCTCGCAGTTCTTAGTCATGGAATCCTCTATTTCGATGCCGCTGAAAAAAAGATTTCAACCGTACACTAATTTCAAGGGGGTTCTTCAGAAAGAGAGCGATCAGCATTTACCTGAAGAACAAAAACAAGTAACTAGTCTTATACGCCAGTCGATATTATTTGATCACGTCTACTATTTGAATGCTTCGAAAACAAAGGTTATCTCAATCGGACTTTCCTCTCATCTGGATTTCCAACCTGTGGTCAGGCTACACAGAAGCGGGGCGGCCGGTGTTGAACTACAGTTGCAGGAGTGGCACGCTCTTCAGGAATTGTTTCCAGTAATCGACAATTACATCGCTATTCCAGGTGAGCAGCCTCGTGTTTCCTACCCACTAAGTGAGCAACATGAATTGCTGATAACCACACTGTACAATCGTCGTCAGATCATTATAAGGAAAAAACCAGCTTACGGTTCCCTGGAGATAGTGTTCATCGCAGAAAGTTCGTGGTGGAACTTTATGAAGATATTTGTGTGCATCGAGCATGCGAAAGTTATGTGTGAAACAGTGTCGCCGTATCTGAAATCATATTTTGGAAACTGTGTGGAATCTTGCATTCTCGACCTTCGCGAACAATGTTTCGGTCGCACAGATATTTCCCCTGTCCATGCATGTAATAAGGAGAAGTTTGTGCTTTCCCATCTACATGGATGTACAAAACCTGAGCCTTTGTCTATACAAAACATCGACGGAAAAAGACTTTCCAAAGAAGTGTTTCTTTTTTGCGAGAACATGCTTGTGGAAAAAATAGTGAAACATTTTAATTCAGTGGTTGCAGCAGAAAATGGATATGATAGTGACACAATTCCTTATGTGGGTGAGTGAACAAACTTGAAGAATAAAAACTTGTTAAATAACATGCTGATAAACTGGTGACACAATATAAACATTTTACATATGTATGTGTGTGTGTGTGTGTGCGGCTCTTTTGAATTTTGTAAATATTGGTAATAAACAGGGATAAAATATATGTCTTGGCTTTTTTTCATTTATCACCCCTTTAAAAATCCTCATGGTTTATATTTTTACTGGTAACAATCGCTATAATAACAACATTAATAATTAACTATATAATGAAAAAATGTGTATTGTGGACTTGTCGAAGATAAAGCATGAGAGCTTTTCTTCACACTGGTAAAAATCGGTGTTAATAACAACATTAATAATTAACTATATAATGACAAAGTGTGTATTGTGGACTTGTCGGAGATAAAGCATGAGAGCTTTTCTTCACACTGGTAAGAATCTGTGTTAATAATAACATTAATAATTAACTATACAATAAAAAAAAATTGTGTATTGTGGACTTGTCGGAGATAAAGCATGAGAGCTTTTCTGCACAGCGCTGGACACTCAAAGGCAAGTATCTTTATTTTCATTCTATTTCTAACAGTGATTCGCTATTTTTTCTTGTCACTATAAAAAAACTAATTCAATTTTTATTTTATCACATCTGTCGCCATTTTGCTTGTTTTTGTTTAATTCCTCTTTATGCATTGAGGTTAATCGAAACATAACTTTAGACTTTTACATGGAATTGAAACATAGAATGTTGCCTCCTTTGATTGAATCGAACCTGTGACCCCTCTTTGATCACAAAACAATAGTGACGGCCATCTTGCTTATTTTACCTACTCTTTATGCATTTAAGATAATCGTTACTGGGGCCTCACACGGCAAAACAACAGATTCTAATTTATTCACACTTCTTTTTTTTATTTTAAAAACAACATCATTATCAGCCAATTTGACATTGTGAATCGAACCCGGGGACCTTTTCATTACAGCATAAACATCCTATTTCCAATTAGTTCATTTTCTCTTTGTGCACAAAAAGCTAATCGGAACTTTTAAACAAATACAATTGAATATCCAATTTTCACCAACATTGGGAATCGAACCCTCAACCACTTGGTTAAAACATCTCGCGGAATAAAAAACACCCCCGCGCCGCGCCGCCCCGCCGCCGCCGCCGCCGCCGCCGCTAAACACAAAACGCGGCCGGCATTTTGATTTTATTGAAATACTATTTATGCACAGATGGACTAATCGGAAACCTATAATGGCGGGACAAAACAATTGGCCTCATTTAACTACCTAGAAAATCGAACCCGCGACCTCTTCATTACCAGGCGACAACAATAACCACTAACCCAAGGCCACCATATTGATTTTATTCAAACACTATTTATGCACAGTTGGACTAATCGGGGACCTATAATGGCGGGACTAAACAATTGGCCTAATTTAACTACCTACAGAATCGAACCCGCGACCTCTTCATTGCCAGGTGACAACATTAACCACTAAACCAACTCGATTTTCGAACTCAACCATTTTGTTGCCTTTATTTACACACAGACTAATCGAGACCATTCAATATTGACATCGTCGCCTTGTAATCAAAGGGTCCCAGGTTCGATACTCGGTGGAGGCACATAGTGGTCCGAATCACCACTTTTCAACTGTAGGTCCAATCCTGATTAGTTTTACCGTGCATAAAACGGACTTAAAAAAACGAACTCAATCTATCAATCGATCAATATTGACTCTACCAGGAATCGAACCCTCGACGCCTCTTGTTTTACAAAGCAATAACCTTAGCCGCTAAGCTTTCGGGGGGGTACAGCACCTTCGGCGCCATCTTTAAATCATTTCTTCATGTCTTTCCATCATACGCAATGGTTGCGCGCGCATTTCCTCCACACACACACACACAAACATATGCACGTGTTAGGTTAGCATACATCAAGAAACAACGTGACAAATCCATTGACCCCCTCCCCCCACCGCTTCCGATGTCTTCAACGTGATCAGACACGTTCTGCTGACTCAACAATAAAACCGCTCGTGGCCCGCTACGACCGGATGTAACATAACACCAGCCGCATCAAATTTTTGCTGACGCGTAGGAACAAAGTGCTGTCATTCTACTAAAACTCACAGATCGCCATCACAATTATGATATGTAATATGCAGAATATTATTGGCGACTCAAATGTTCTGTTTCTTGTTGTTGTTGTTTTTTAACATTCTCAAGAATAAATTCATGTTTTTGCTTTATATTGCATATTTATTATAACGTCACGTTTACCACGGCGGACCTCCTCGGTGTGGTTTACCACGTTGCCTTGTAACCAAAGAGTGCCAGGTTCAAGTCCCGATGGAGACACATTGCACAATGGGTCGGAGTCAAATTTAAATTATAAATCCAGTTCCAATTAATCTATTTGAGCATAAAATGGACTTTAAACTATTTTTGATCACGACGACAATGGGATCAGTTATTGTAATAGTGAAAGAAAATAATATCTCCTTCAGGACTCAAACCTCGGACTCAGTTTTACAGAAATTGTAATCTCTAGACCAGTGGTTCCCAAAGTGTGCGTCGCGGCGCCCTGGGGCGCCCTGGTAGGCGTACGGGGCCGCCGCGAGATGTTCCAATATTTTCACTAAAATTCAGTCATTGATATGATTGTTCCAAATACATGTTCTTATTTAGAACATTTTACATAAAAAATGTTTCTGAATTTGAAATATATGTTTATTTTTTAACTTAAGGAGAGCAACCTATACACACTAACAGAGCGTTACAAGTGTTAGATAGGGCCTCCCCGGTGGCGTAGTGTTAGAGTTGCCACCTTGTAATAAAGGGGCCACGGGTTCGTTACCCGGTGCAGGCACATAGTGGTTCGGATCCCACTTTAAACTGTAGGTCCAGTTCCGATTAGCCTTATTGTGCATGAAATGGACTTAAAACATCAATTCAATCAATCAATCAATCAAAGCAAGTATTAGATATGCCTACATTCTGATTTGGACGCCGTGGAAAAATCTTGAAACACTAATGGCGCGGCGAAACGAAAAAGTTTGGAAATTCCTGCTCTAGACCATAGAGATTAGCTTTGTTCCTTCGTTCGTCAGTGCTATATATTTTTTTAAAAACAATGCAAATATAGGTAAAGATTATTTCTCCGTTGTGTGAGGTATCGGTAGACCGTTAACATCTGGTGGCAATGCCAACAATGCATTAGTGTACATTGTTATTAGATAGGCTTCCACTCTCCCCGACATCCATTCTAAACAATGGCATTACTTATTTCATTTATTCCAGTGTTCGTGGCGGAGTGGTAAGCGTAAAGGGCTGCGGAATCAGAGATCCCATGTTCAAACCTCCACCAGCCATTGGTGACTCATTCTGTTTGTCTATGCTCCCATCACCTTTCCATCCGTCCATCATTCATCCATCCACATCGACTTGTAAAAATTAACCTACGAGGTAGGAAAAAAGGTAAAATAGCCAAAATGAAAACCTATTGAATTCTAGCCGCCTCAGTGGCTGAGCACGTTAGCTACCGAATTACGATTTTGTCCCAAATTGATCTAAGTTCGAGTCCATGAGTTTTTGTATTAAGTCCTCTTCATGCACAGAATCGGGACTGGACGTACAGTTTAAAGTTGGATTCAAACCACTATGTGCGTCCACTAGATATCGAACCCAGGCCAGGACCTCTTAATTATATGGTGACGACATTACCGCTACGCGATGTCCTCGCCTGGAGAGGCAGGCGCTTTTTTTGTTACTGTCCATGCATTAATTTCTTGTATCACCGTTGCATATCTTTGACATTAGCCAGAAGTGTCAGTAAAGTAATGTAAAATCAGGAAACGAAAATCAAAGTACATCCAGTGTTCAAATTGAAATTTTTAATTTAACTCCTGACCAGGTAAAGAATTTTCCTCTTAAATATTCTCGATCATATTTTGCTATTGCTAAGAATTTGACGTAATCATTTCTTTCAACTTCAAGTAAATATTACATTAATATCGGCATATAAATTGTCAGTTTCTGTACTGAATTTTACATTAAAATTAATACTGTTGTTGGTTTGCAAATTACAATATGTATTTGATGAGAAAATATTTCCTGATTAATTTGCCTTCCTCTAAGAAAAATAATTCTGATATGAATTAAAAGTCCACTGAGACGAGATCAGTGATTACTGAACTCTTGTACAGTCATGGAAAAAAGTTCTTCCCCATAAGGCTTTAATAGGAGCAAGTAATGCAGGAGGGTAGGCAACACATATTGCACCCTTCGATGATCGGGTGATTTTGCCTGTCTTAACACCGAGAAATGTGTTCCACGCGAAGGTCAACATGACAGGAAAGCAAAGAGGGTCACGTGACTATTGGTTACGCGCAGTGTTGTGCTTCTCCACGTCCCCAGTTCTTGATCCACATTGCAGAAAAAGTAGAGCTGCATGCAATATATGAAAATAGGTTGTTTTCAACTACACGCTTAATTATGATTTTCCCAATTGTAAATCTATCAGACGTGTCTCCCGATTTAGTCGGGACAGTCTTTTACTTTGAATTCCTGTTTGTCATAGGCGTAACTTGACGGGAGCAGAAAGGGCATTTGTAACCCCCCCAAAAAAATCAGGTTTCGTAAAGCTGCTAAAACAGGAATTAAATACTATGATTTGACGCGTCCAAAAAAAGTATTATATTGAAAGATTTTTCCCAAATACGTAGATAGAAATTTAATACTTTGAAAGTGTCTCAGATTTGTTTATTGTCACAACTTAGTGTGGCACAGGTCTACTACAAAAGTGGAATTTCGTAACAGAAATATGAACCCACTCCTTTTATTTCGTAGCCGATTTCATCTTGAAACTGAAATTAAGAATATTAGTTAATAATGTCATTGGTAAACAATAAAAAAATGTGTTAGACCCAATTCTTTAATACCTTATCATAATCTTTATCGCAAGTTGAAATTTTGTTGTAAGTCCACTTTATGCAAAAAAAAAAAAAAAGGTAAAGTTCTCACCTGTGCTTGGCGCTACGCCATGAAGGCGTATAGGGGATGTGGGGGTAACGCCCCAGACTTTCTTGATTCGTTCGTGAGTGGGGGTGATGTGATCAGCATCACGCCGCCCACACCTTCTTGATTCGTTCGTGAGTGGGGGTGATGTGATCAGCATCACGCCGCCCCACACTTTCTTGATTCTTTCGTGAGTGGGGGTGATGTGATCAGCATCACGCCCCTGACCGCCTTTACCCCCAGGGTTTCCCCCAGGTACCCATGTCATTCGACGCTGGGTGGGCGCTGGGGCCGCTTCCAACGTTAGAAAAGTTCCCGGGCTTGAACCGGCCGGGAATCGAACCCGGGACCTATAGCATGGTAGTCAGACGCGTTACCGACTGAGTCACCGGCACAGATAGACTAATCTGAAGTGCATACAGTTTAAAGTGGGATCCGAACCACTATGTGCGATCACCTGGTATCGTACCCCAGACCCCTTGATTACAAGGCCTTACCACTACGCCATCAGTGAGGCGCACACAATCTTTGTATTTCGACCTTTTTAAACCTATATGTATCATATAAGAGGTTGTTTAACGTTGCTATGCCTCTATGGATTATATTTAGCCAGTATTCGAGCACATAGCGTCAGGTTTCATAGAATATAAGCTTCTCTTCCATGTTTATGGTTTCCTGTCTGCAGTAGAAAAACTGGCAGGTTCCCATAGCTTTTCTTTCAAAGTCTTCCAATGGTTGCATATCATATCACTCAAATTTGATTCATTCGTTTCGAACACAATCCCCGATGGCGCAGTGGGATCGTGGGCGCCTTGTAATTAAGGGATCCCGGGTTCGATACTCGGTGGAGGAACATAGTGGTTCGGATCCCCCTTTAAACTATAGGTCCATTCACGATTAGCCTAACAGGACATAAAGTGGACTTAAGACACCAAATCAAGCAACTAACACAATCCCGTTATTGTCCAGATTATCGAATCCAGAACCTTCGTCGCGAATAACATAAGCAGGAAGACAACGTGAAATAACCGAACAGAAACAGAACCTAAAACCTACATCGGATAGATTGGATTAAGTCGACGATACAGCACGGGTTCTGAAATGAAAAAGAATACGAAAGTTGAAGGACCTCTATACGCACCCACTTTTCCTCCACTCAATGGGGAAGATATCCTTCTAGCTGAGAAGCCTTTACGTAGGAGTGCCCTGAGGGAACTTCAAGGCCACGACGATAAAGTGTTCTACGTGCAATGACGAGACCAAAAGATACGGCAGATAGCTGTGTTCCTCCTTATTTCGTACGCCATTGATAACTGGAACACGTGACCTCGTCTTTGGTAGAGAAGAAGCCTGCTTGCTTGCCACCACCCTTTAGTTCAGTGACCTTCGCCCGTAGTCAGCAAGAGTGAATGACTCACCATATACTTGTCTGTGAGGCTACACAAGAATAGATATTTCGTTAGTGGCTGTAAGTATTGTTTCATCTGCAGTTATATCAGTTACCATTTCAATAGTTTCCTTCCTAATGGTTACTTTAGTGATAAACATGTAAATTAGTTCTCGAGAGTGAACGTTTTATCTATTTGAACGGGGGATTTTTATACAGCCTGCATGTATTATTTTTTCCTGAAACAAGAAGAAATTCGAAGACGCAAAAAGAGTTGTATAAGAGTAGTTAACAAAAGGAAAAAAGAAGAAGAAATCGAAAATGTAAATGCTGAAATAAATTATGGTAGAGATCGAGTGAATAACATTTTGTCATGGGGCCTCCTCGATGGCGTAGTGATAACGTCGTCGCCTTGTAGTCAGTGGATCCCGGGTTTGATACACGGTGGATGCACATAGTGGTTAGTATCCCACTTTAAACTGAAGGTCGAGTCCAGATTAGCATATCTGTGCGCCAAACCAAAACTAAGAAAGAAATTGTCACAGTGTAAGAAAATTTCATGTTCAACCACATACGAAACACAAGGGAATAATATATTGCAGTTTGGAGTTCACATCTGTAGCATCTAACCAGCACAATTATGAATCGCAACATATCGTATGAGATCCATTTTTATTATACATGTATGATAATATAAGAGAAGTAGAGGAAAGAGAAAACCAAGCGAAACACGGACGCCTTCTCCAGAATTTCAAATCTCGTTACATAAGGTTCTGGGTTGGAGTCCCGAACAGGCATGACTTCCTTGTTCTTGCCCTTTTATCTGCTTCATTTCATCATAATTCATCGTTATGGTTTACCTGCAGGGGAAGAATACTGGCAATAATTGCCAATACAAAGCCAATGACAAACAGAACAACTCGATTACAGAGGTGCCAAGAAGAAACGAGACTTGACAGTTTCTCCGTCTCTCGGTTTGTCGAATTGAAAATTGCTCTCCCGTTCTCGGTCTCGATTAGTTAAATATAGAAATCGAAAATGTATGTGAATTAATATACATGTATTTTATATATTCCGGTTTTGTAGGAGATTTCGTGAGAGATGAAATAAGTACTCTTCCATCGTATTTATTTTTATAATTTTTATTCCCTGTTCGATGATCGCGACGATAAGGACGAGTGACCGTTACATGAAATTGATGACGAAATAGTCAAACACCCCCGACAAGGACGGTACTCAAACCCGGGAACTTTGGCGACGATATCGAATGTCAATCACTTATTGAGCTTGACCACCGAGCCTGCTTAATGTTGTTTCTGTCAGGTAATTCGTAATAATATCCCACATTCACTATCATTTGCTTCATAATTTATCTTATTGTTGTGATTAACCTGAATTCAAAGAATTAGTTGAAAGGCAAAAATGCAAGATTGAATGTCTCTGATGTTACTTCGTGCCGAATAATATGACGTGGTATTATGATATGAATTTATTAATCATATAATATGCCTATTCATTCTATTGATTGATCCCAATTGAGCACACAAAATATGCTATAATGTCCACTCCATGGAGGAGTGGTTAGCACAGCGCGCTACGATGCCATGGGTCCCTGGTTAGAATCTGGACTTGGGCGTGGGTGTCCTTGGTAAGTGTCCCTTCATCAATTTCATCATAGCATCACTCATCTTCATCGTCGCTATTTGCCAAAAGTGAAAGAATAGCAAATCTAAATAAGAAACATCCAATCAAATCGAATATCTCTACCGATTTAATTCTATACGGTACCGAATTCCCACTTTATTACTGCATCTTAAGTCATTTTACAGCATCTCAATTGTTTTCCGATTCGAAAACATTTGGAATGTTGTTTTGTGCAGTTGATTGTGCATTGTTTCGTTGTTTGGATTGTTTAATTAACGTCGCATTAATTAGTTTTAGACCAATCGTGACGGGGGAAGCAAGAGCACAAAGAAAGCAAAAAAGACAAGGAAGAGACCACGGCTTTCTTTAAAGATAGCATCCCGTGAATACAACTCAAGTGACTGCAGAATATTATGAATAACATTTATTTCGCTTTTTCCTTTTATTTCTGTTTCAGTTATTTTACTTCGCTTTTCTTCTACCACTCGCGTTACTCGTGTCGGTGAGGAAGAATTATAAACTCGTGAAATGGACGATGGTACAAAAAAATATATGCCTCTCCCACGGTTCGAAACTGTCAGTACAAAATATTGTCTTATTTTTAAAATTTACGGGCAAATATGGTTTGTCACGCAGCAATTTTCGCTTATCTCTTTCTCAAGGGGTTCCATTGCCTCTCTGATGTCGTAGTGGTAACGTCTTCGCCATGTAATGAAAGGCTTCCGAATTCAATACCAAATAGAGAGGCATTTGGTTCGGATCCCATTTTAATCTGTAGGTCCAGTGCATGAACTGGACTTAAACAATTAACGTGTGGCATGTGGTCTGTGATGAGAACCATCATTTCAGCGAACCTCTTGACAATGACTCTAATATCACTTGAAAGAATAGTATTTCTTTACGAGTAGCTCTTGTCAAGAAACCAGTTCCTGAAATTTTCTTCTGGAGGCATCGTAACACCCAGCTGTTTGTTGTGGCTGGGGCACGAGTCATGTGACTCATGCTATCAAAGCTCAATCCTTCCCGAGAACTCAGAATCACCAGGCAAACTTAAGCGAATATTTTGTTATTTGGGTTGCATAAACAACAGGCTTTAAGACGTTACGAAATTCTACGTCCCGTGGCCCAGGTATTTTTTTCTAAGACTGTACATTAATTGGAAAATTTGTGATATTTACTTTGAATCATCAGTCCGTATGTTTTAGGTACGAATCTCAAAATTTGAAAAGGGAAGCTGATATGACTTTTCTCCTCAGCATTTTTTCAATTTGAACACTCGATATACAGACATATACATATTTCATTATTTAAGTTAAACTACGAACACACAAACATATAATTGTTTTACAAAACTGATTGGTACTCACTTTGTAATTCGCCCACAGTTCCATGCATTTTAGATGATAGGACGTTCCTCGTTTTCCCTAATTTTTTCACATGGTTTCTTCCAGTTGCGAATCCCTATTTTCCTGAAACTTGATTCTGCATATCCTGAATCTGTGCCAAATTTACGGCATGGAAAACAAAAGCATGCGTCAAGTTCCACACTATATTCTAGCCACGGCGCAGATGCAAACCAGTATTTTTGAAATAATCGCTTTCGCTTTCCGAACGTAGTATTTGGATAGTTTTGCAAAAGTGGTTGCCTAGGATTATCTACCCCAAGATCAGTAATTATTTTCACATTAGTACATTCACTTGTTTTGCCTAACTTTGGAACGTCAGAACTTGGATCAACATCATCTTCATTGTCGTCATGTTCCACATGTTTTGAGATAGTTTTAAAATATCCAGTTTTGATAAATTTATCCATTCAAAATGGAAATGCACAACAATGCTAGAACTCTTCCCACACACGAATAAAAACACAGTGACCGTAGCAACCCGATAGCAGACCTTGCTCGCAAGCAAGAACACAAAGCTAATCTGTGGCTCTGAAACTGAAGCAAGGAGCAATTTTAAATCTCAGAGCAATGTCAGTACTGGAGAACTCTCTCCATATGTCGCTCGACCCCCTACTGTTGACCGCTCGGCCTCGGCGGAGTCTTTGATTCCATCTGTAACGGAAGGGTCATTTGCAAAAAAAGGCAAAAGGTTTTCACAAACTTAGGGTAGAGCAAGGGTAATAACCTCAAAGCATTTTATGCCTTTGGTTATAAACTGGTAAGCAACGAAAGGGTGGAATTTTGCTGTCCTACATTTGCTTCCGAAGATTTTCTTCGGAACAGTGTTTCCAACTCTGCTACAAATTTACCAGAAAATATTATGTAGTATTAATTTAGGATAATTTTTAATCGATCAAAATTTTGTTTGCGGGGGCCAGAGTTACAACTGCCGGGGCCAAAGCCCCCCCCCCCCTAACGACGTCCCTGTGTGTTACAGACGTAATTGCATACATAGCATGATGAAATCACGGTAAAACAAAGACCGAGTTTGCTGCCACGTGCATCTCTTTTAAGATTCCAGCAGAAAAGAACGTGGCAGCAGACACTACCTTTATTTTTATTTCGCTTTTTGTGACACTTTTGACTAATTTGCGAAGATGGGGAAATAGATGCCCTGGCCGGGATTCGAACAGGGGCCTTCGAGATGCGTATAATCCGTATACGGGCCGCCAGGCACGTATGCAAGGGGGGGACTTAGGGGGCTCGAGCCCCCGCCGAAAGTTTTCGGTTTGCAATATATAAAATGAGATTTTTTTTTTGTTTCTTGTGGTGTGAAATAAAATAATGTGACGTTAATTTAAGGCGAAGAGGGACAATTACGCACCAATTGTACATTTATTTCAATATAGTCGGATTGGGCACTGCTAATTAAAAATGGGATTAGTATGCAAGAGAGTATGAATTTCTCTCCACGTTGCAAGTGGAAACTGTTTCTCAAGTTGATTAGTAAGCTAGACATGATGTTTGAAAAATATGATTAATAAGGATTTACAGAATCCCATGTATTCCTTATGGGAAATCAACTTCAACTTCAAGTTACAACCAATAAGTTGCTGACCAAGGCAGTTTATTAAGATAAAAACACTTAACACGTAACGTTTCGACCCTGTATCAGGGTCTTCCTCAGACGAAGAACTAAACTAAAATGATGAAATATACTACTCACAGAAATATTACATACACATAGCAGGGTCACTAACCATACAACAACAAATCAAGTTGACAGTCCTTATCTAGGAAGATTTCTCCAAAGGAATTAAACATATCACCTCCTGACAGTTACACTGACAGGTGATTGACAGGTCAAGATTAGCAAGAGACTAGAACCACCTGCTTACCACTCCCCCACCCCTCCTGCCTTTTTGGTTATGGATGAATACCTCCTTCTCTGGTCTTCTTCTTTTCTTTTCTTTCTTCCTTGTTCATACTTCTTTTATCTTCATTCCTTTTCTTCATCCTTTCAACTTTCTCTAACACACTCTTCCATTCCTTGTTTATCTTGAGTCCTCCATTCCAATTCATGAAGTCTTCTCCTTTCTTTTCTATTTCATTGGCCTCCTTCCAATTTCTCACTAGTTCTCTCTTCTCTTTTCCTATTCGCCTAGCCGAATCCCATTCAACTTCATGTCCTGTTTCTCTAGTGTGTTTGAATATGGCATTCCTGTCTCTCTTCAATCTCACATCATCCATGTGTTGCTTTAACCTGTCTTTAAGTCTCTTCTTCGTTTCCCCTGTGTATACACTTTCACATCCTCTGCACTTCACCTCGTAGATAACTCCTTCCTCTTCTTCCTCTCTCTTTTCTTCCTTCTTCTTGCTGGCTATACTTAAAATAGTGCGTCCTCCCTTCCTGTAAGTTCTTATACCCACTTTCCTCAGCACTTTGCATATCTTCTCTGTGGCATCGCCCATACTTCTTATACCAAACCATCTCTCTTTTTCTTTTTCTTCCTTCTCTTCCAGCCCTCTCTCTTTTATCTCTTTCCTTCTTTTGTTGATGTTGTGTGATGTATCATTTTAGTTTAGTTCTTCGTCTGAAGAAGACCCTGATACAGGGTCGAAACGTTACGTGTTAAGTGTCTTTATCTTAATAAACTGCCTTGGTCAGCAACTTATTGGTTTTAATATGGAAACAAGGCTTAATTATATTTCAAGTTACAGCTAATCAAATGGGAGTTTCGACTTTTCCTTCTACTATGACATAGTTCAACGTGTCCTTTTCCGTCCATGTACTTTTCTACGTCATTGGATGTTTAATATTCCCGAGAGAACGAATAAAATAATGGTCCTATAAGCCTAATTACAGCGCCTTGAATAACGTAGTGTGGAAAACGGCACAGTTCTGCGCGCTTTGGCTGGTTCCACTCGAAAATCATCCGCTAGAGGCGCTGGTGTTGACCCCGGTGCTTGGTGTTCGACTGCTTATAATGGAAGTAAATGGAGTTTTTGCTGCAACGTCTGATTCTTTTACATGAAGCATTTCTATGAATGTGATAATTGCTATGATATTTGGTACAGTGGTCGCGAAGATATTAACGAACATTCTAGAGAGTCGACCACGTCATGTTATCGTCATACTTTCGTTAATAATACGGGAGAAAAAATACGCGTGGAATGCTCTTGGCAACTAAATTTTTGTGTATAAATTAGGTTCATTATTATTATCATCATCATCATTTCTTTTAAAGATATACACACTGAAACATTTGTATTTTTGATATTTACTGTCTCTTTTCTTCCGCTTTAAACTATTCGCGGCGATGATGATAATGATGATTGCATGAAACGACAAGGGGAACCTCACAAAACTTTCTTAGTGCCATCGACATGAGTGTAAGGCAACTTTCAAACCATTGGGACAAGCGACACGGGATGTTCACACTGTTACACTAGTGACACACACTTCCAGACTGTAAAATAGCATTCATTGCACATGAGTAGAGCCCGGAAGTTTGGCAAAATGCCTCTTTTTATCTACTGCATATATTGATAAATTTTTTCCTGATATACGTTTCTTATGTTGTTTCGAATGTTTTAGAAGCCTTTTCATTTTGCCTATTTTTAATTATAATGCCTTTTTTTTGCCTTTTTCAATGAAATTTGACCATTTTTTAAAAGAAATGTGTATATAAATTATTTTTCTCCCAAAAAACGTTGTTGGCATTTATTTTTCTTCCGTTTATTATGTGAATAATTTTCGCCTTATTTAAGTAATATTGAACTCGTGCATGTTTCAGCATTCCTGAAGGAGAAAAGTGTGAGAAAAAATGTATTTCATGCTCAGTTAGGATATTGCCTTTCGGTTAACATTTCCTTGTGCATGATTGACTGCTGAAGTGGACAGGTTGATTTCGAACACAAAGAAGATATTTCTGAAATCTCCGTCTCGAACCCGAAAATTTAAGGAAGTTGCATCTGAGCTTAGTTTACCTCTGCAACCAGTCTTGACCAGATGGGGAACCTGGATATCAGCAGCTATATATTATGCTAACAACCTTGAAAAAATCAGTGAGGTGATCGATGCTCTTCCAGAAAATGAAGCGGCTTCAATTCTTGAAGTGAAAAAACTCCTGTGCTATTCAAGTTTATTTTTGCACATTATGGTGCATTGCCAGAGAAAATTACAATTATAGCATCCATGAAAATTTACGAGGAATCTATGCAGCAGATGATGGAAGTGCCAGGAGAAAAGGGGTCAGCTGTTGCGGAAAAGTGCTAACGGGTAGTGAGTGCAAATGTGTACTTGAAACAATTGAAAACAATTTGTGATATTCTAAAGGTGAAAATGCTGTTACCAAAATGAGTCCAGCTACATTAGCTTGTTTTATGTATGCTCCAATAACTTCTGTCGAAGTAGAAATATCATTTTCTATTATGAAAAACAATCTCTCTGACAGACTACTATCAATGAATGTTGAGAACTTTAAAAAACACCTTGTAGTTATGTGCAATCAAGACGGAGAAAATTGAAATGCTCTTCCCAATGTAGATTTTAACATGTTGCCAGAAATTATAGATAAAACTAAGTGACTTCCAAATGTGCCTTCTTTCGGTTTATTTTGCCTTTTTTTTTCATTTTTAGTGCCTATTTTCCACGTTATAAATGCCTTTTTGCCTGCCTATTTTAACGAAAATAAATGCCTAAACTTCCGGGCTCTACACATGAGGGTCCAAACAGCAAACGACACGTTCATATGGCGTATTCGCGTGCTACTTGTTACTTCGGTCGGAAAGCTCCTTAAAGGAAGGGTGCTCAGACCGAAGCGACGCGCTACTAAGTGATTAACTAAGTGTCAAGCAACATGGTGCCTTCAGTCTATTGGCAAGCGTTCGCTGCTAATTGTGCGAAAAACAGATAGGCGACACGAAAAACCGCACATTACAACAACAGATCTAGGCGACACGATAAGTCACACGTGCCGCTTTGTCGCTTGTGCGTCGCTCAAACTGGGCCATTTCCTGAATAGCTTGCAACATGTTGCCGTGGTTTGTTGTTCGCGCATGCACGATGCAATGAGTGTCTTGCTTTAGGGAGATTGCGCACCTAAGCGACAAGGGGCACGCGACACTTATCGCTTGAGGATTTCACCAACGGAACGCTGGCCTGTGCTTCCGTCATGCCGCTACGATGTGAAATGTTGCTCTTGATTGGCTCGTTTCCAAGCAACACATGTCGCTTCGGTGTGAAAGTTACCTTGGATCGAAGGACCCGTGTCGCTTTGGTGTGAAATCCTCGTATCGTTTGTCGCGTGTCGCTTTGGTGTAAAATCTCCTTGAGGAAACGGTGCAGTCAGAGCTTGTGTCCCTACGGTTCGAAAGGCTGCATTGATTACGGACTGCTCGCTTCCAAGCGACACTTGTAGTTTGTCGCCTCGGTATGAAATATCTCTCAGGATACTATTTATATTCTAGTAACATAGAAAAATAAAACTCTAGTACACAATCCAATACCTGACGTCCGGAATCACTTTACGATGTTTCTTCTTGTGTTACGCATACTATTTAGTTATTGATTTTATTTTACTTTTCTTTCCAAATTAATGTCATTTCGTGACTGCAAATCACTCCACAAATATAACTGTTTCCATCAATTCACGTACCGCCTTTCAAGACAAACAAATCTACATAATATATTCCAAAAACTAACAAAGCCGCATTACTTTCATAAGAAAATTAGCACCGACAATTATCGCACTGCCATTTGTGTTTCTCATCCGTCTGGGGAACCAGTTTCTTGGGTCGTTTTCCACACAACCTTATTCAAGGCATTTGGAAGCTGCACAACAAAGGTAGCCCCACACGTCGGGCGATTAGTTGTAATTTTTAATCTGTGTAAGGCGCGAGAGGGAACGTTCATGAATAAGAGAAAGAGTCGAAGTACTGGCAATTTTTACGAATCGTTCTAGAATATAATGAGGATATAAATACGCGGCTTCAATTTCCCGGTTGATCTGTACAACAGAATTGGCTCATGAGACTTCAGAGGTAAGTGTTACAATTCATACAGTCGATTAGTGATCTGTCAGTGTCGATTGGTTGCTTTATAAGATCTAGTGATTCGAAAATGAAAAGGACTAAATACCATAAAGTAACAAAGTCTACTTCTAGTTCTACTTCGGGTCCAAAGCTGAAGACATTGACGACAGCGGAACTTCCGGAGCATCAGTGTAGTGCTACGAGTAGTTCGGGTCGAGGGCCGAAGAGATCGAAGGTCTCTCTCTCTCTCTCTCTCTCTCTCTCTCTCTCTCTCTCTCTCTCTCTCTCTCTCTAAAGTGAATATTTCAGAAGTAGCGGGTATTAGAGCGGTTTATTAAAAAAGAAATAAGCTGCACAGGTGATGATTTAGTTGTGCCAGGACCAACTTTCGTGAATGCAGTCCAAGGATTTCATGGCATAAAAAAATACTTTTGTTTAAGCCTACTGGGTTCGACACACACTCAACAGACAATTTTGAACAATTGCGAGTGCTTAGACCTGAATATGAACCATTTGGTGGGTTTCGAATTTTATAAGAGCTGCAAACATGGGAGGACAAGACACAGTAGTAGTGTTAAGGCTCGAATCAGAGTAAAATATTCGAGAACTTTCAGCGTCCAGTTTGCAGCCCACAGTTTGAATTTCGTGCTGTCGAGTGAATTGTGCATCCCGTGCATGTGTAACAGCTTCGTAAAAACACTTCTGGTACATAGATATTTTGATGCCTTATGAGAAGTAATGGACAAACACACATACTGAGATGGTTCCGTTACATCATGGAAACAGAGGAGTTGAGTGGTAGAAAGTGTTCCGATTTCACGTTCTGATGAAAATGACAGCCTTAAACAGTGGCGGCGATTTAGGGGATAGTTGCTCCCCATTTTTTGCCTGCACACTAGCACACTATCACACTATGACCTCTTAATACTAAGCCTTGTTTACCAAGAGAAAGTAAACTTTCCTTGCATCCCCCCCCCCCCCTCGTTTTGGCACCCAATTGTCACCACTGGCCTTAAACATACAATTGCGAGGTTCTATCTATACTCCATTAAAAAATGGTGTTCAGCCCCCTCCTCCAGAAAGGAATTCCAGGACACGTGCCTGCGGGCCGCAACCTGTGACTGATGTGTTAATAATTAGGACTGATGACGTCAAAGGATTAGTCATGTGTTGTTTTGTGGAAATACATGTCTTTGAATGAGCGAGTTGTTCGAAAAGAGTTCTTGTAAATATATTTATTTCAGAGTAAGAATAATAATTATTGCGTTTGAACGTAATACATTTAATTACATATTTGTAAAAACTCTGATTGGCTGTTCCACAGAATCCAGTGGAAGAAACCAGTCAAGTAGCCAGCTAGGCAGCTATCACATCCGGGCAGGTAGCTAAAGTCCTGTTCAGCCCAGTTCGGTACATACCGGAAGCGCTTCACATCAGTTCCTACTATAGTACAGCGCCTTGAATAACGTAGTGTGGAAAATGACCCAAGAAACTGGTTCCCCAGACGGATGAGAAACATAGATGGCAGTGCGATCAATCTCGGTGCTAAATTTCTTATGAAAGTAATGCGGCTTTGTTAGTTTTTGGAATATATTATGTAGATTTGTTTGTCTTGAAAGGCGGTACGTGAATTGATGGAAACAGTTATATTTGTGGAGTGATTTGCAGTCACGAAATGACATTAATTTGGAAAGAAGAGTAAAATAAAATTAATAAATAAAAAGCATGCGTAACACAAAAAGAAACATCGTAAAGTGATTCCGGACGTCAATTGTTGGATTGTGTACTAGAGTTTTATTTTTCTATGTTATTAGAATATAAATAGTATCCTGAGAGATATTTCATACCGAGGCGACAAACCACAAGTGTCGCTTGGAAGCGAGCAGTCCGTAATCAATGCAACCTTTCGAACCGTAGGGACACAAGCTCTGACTGCACCGTTTCCTCAAGGAGATTTTACACCAAAGCGACACGCGACAAACGATACGAGGATTTCACACCAAAGCGACACGCGACAAACGATACGAGGATTTCACCCCAAAGCAACACGGGTCCTTCGGTCCAAGGCAACTTTCACACTGAAGCGACACATGTTGCTTGGAAACGAGACAATCAAGAGCAACATTTCACATCGTAACGGCATGACGGGAAGCACAGGCCAGCATTCGGTTGGTGAAATCCTCAAGCGATAAGTGTCGCGTGCCCCTTGTCGCTTTGGTGCGCAATCTCCCTAAAGCAATACACTCATTGCATCGCGCATGCGCGAACAACAAACTACGGCAACATGTTGCAAGCTATTGAGGAAATGGCCCAATTTGAGCGACGCACAAGCGACAAAGCGACACGTGTGACTTATCGTGTCGCCTAGATCTGTTGTTGTAATGTGCGGTTTTTCGTGTCGCCGATCTGTTGTTCGCACAATTAGCAGTGAACGCTTGCCAATAGAATGGATGCACCATGTCGCTTGTCACTTAGTTGGGAACTCCCCCTGTAGCGCGTCGCTTCGGTCTGAGCACCCTTCCTTTAAGGAGCTTTCCGACCGAAGTAACAAGTAGCACGCGAATACGCCATATGAACGTGTCGTTTGCTGTTTGGACCCTCATGTGCAATGAATACTATTTTACAGTCTGGAAGTGTGTGTCACTAGTGTGACAGTGTGAACATCCCGTGTCGCTTGTCCCATTGGTTTGAAAGTTGCCTTACACTCATGTCGATGCCACTAAGAAAGTTTTGTGGGGTTCCCCTTGTCGTTTCATGCAATCATCATTATCATCATCGCCGCGAATAGTTGAAAGCGGAAGAAAAGAGACAGTAAATATCAAAAATACAAATGCTTCAGTGTGTATATCTTTAAAAGAAATGGTGATGATGATAATAATAATGAACCTAATTCATACACAAAAATTTAGTTGCCAAGAGCATTCCACGCGTATTTTTTCTCCCGTATTATTAACGAAAGTATGACGATAACAGGACGTGGTCGACTCTCTAGAATGTTCGTTAATATCTTCGCGACCACTGTACCAAATATCATAGCAATTATCACATTCATAGAAATGCTTCATGTAAAAGAATCAGACGTTGCAGCAAAAACTCCATTTACTTCCATTATAAGCAGACGAATACCAAGCACCGGGTTCAACACCAGCGCCTCTAGTGGATCATTTTCGAGTGGAACCAGCCAGAGATGCCAGAACTGTGCCGTTTTCCACACTACGTTATTCAAGGCGCTGTAACTATAGTGGAACCACAAGGAAAGAAACCTGCGCAGAACCTCATTACGCTGGCGGGTGGGGAAAAGGACAGGTAAAGGAGCCAGCAGAGCGGCCAACATCAGCGTTGCCAGACCTATTGATTTCTCGAGAGAATTCCATAATAAACTATTGCTATGGCACCTCCAACGGCCTGCTCAAAACTTGAACATAGAGGGGAGAGATAGAGTGGAACTCCATTCAGCCATGAAATATGCTGTTTGAACTGTGAAATTATGCCAAACGATACTCAATTGTGCTAGGACATTATTATTATTTTATTACTATTACCACATTACTATTTTTAGATGGTTGTATTTTATCCCACCCGAAAATCTATTTCTATTTGTTATTTTACGTCCCTTTTGTGCCTCTACGAGTATGTACGACAATATGGATGAATGAAAAACTAATGAAATGGATGAAGTGTCACAAACACAGTGAAACGTCCTTGCCTCATTAGGTAGAAACACTGACTTCATAGCGTGGACAAATTATTTTATACATGTATGTGTGTGTGTGTGGGTGTGTGTGTGTGTGTATTAAATAGAGCAACATAGAGGCAGCATAACTGACGAAGAGTGTTAATAACAAGAAATTTGCTAGAGAAACTTTCATCGACTTGAAAATACTTTATTTTCTATCCTTAATATACTATTCTTAAATACTTAATTTTCTAAGGTGCGTTGCAAAATGATAAGAACAGTATGGAATTTGAACATATCGTGGGAACGAAAAGGAAACAGGTAACGAAAGTGATGCAGACTGGCAGAGAGAGGAAAGCATGTTATGAGAAATGTGGTACTGTTCAGGGAGACGTGTATGTGTAACAGCAGGCAAAGTCGAAATCAAAAGAGCGTTGCAAAATGATAAGAACGGAGTGCGGTTATTTCAGTAGATGTCGTTGCCAGTGGCTACAGAGGGCGCTGTTGCGGCTAGCGTGTAGATCGCGAGGTATTCATGCCCTGTTGCGGAGTACGACAGCATTGATGAAGATACAGAATGGGCCGTCGAGCAGGATTGTCGGAACGTGAAGAGGGAGTGTCTTTGAATTTGTCGCAGCGCCTGTGTGGTGAACAATTTCCTAAAACTTGGAGACAGGTATGGAATGAAGAAAGCACAGGGAAGGCCGCAGAAATTGACGTCCCGACAGGAACGTGACGTCCTGAGGAAGCTGGCTGCTGGTGAAACATCCCTCAGACAGTTGGCTCGTGATGCTCATATTCATGTGCATCAATCAACGCAATCACAGGCTGTGAAACGCAGCAATCGTCTCCGATATCGCAAGGCCAAACGACAGCCAAGACTCACAGCACAACACAAGGAGCGTCGCCAGTGGCGCAGGAACGTTTTTCATTTGGAGGTTACAAAATTCAGCTTCCTATATATATATATATATATATATATATATATATACATACACACACATGCATATATATATATATATATATATATATATATATATACGCATACTACTTCAAAGGTAGTACCTAGGTATAATGTGAAGGCATGGGAAATATTCTATTTTAGAACAGCACACGAATTTCCTGTTTTTTTAATTAAAAATTTGCATAAAAAAATTTTAGTTCTTAGTATTTATGGTCATTTTAAAAACAGATTTTAACCAGATAACAATAACAATTCCGAAAAATATAAAGCTCTGAACCTTGTTCATGGGCTCATTTTGAATTTAACGAAACGGAATATCAGGAGTTCGAAATGTGAAAATTGCAAACAAAGACACATCTCTTGATTTTTAATGCAGGGTGAGATTAAAGGGGGTGAGGAAGATTCCCCCCTCTCCTCTATCTTCAGCCATCCCAACCAGGAATAATCGTCTCTCACCAACTGGATATAGAAAGCATATTATTGAATATATCGTACTTATAGAGTCCACATCAGTTCAGTTCATTTTAATTTTAAAGTCCCATAGCTAAGCATAAAAATATCTTTAAACAATTTATGGCAGATGTGTACCACATCCAATGCCTTTAGAAGCCGTCTATTCGGTTTTTCCTCAGACATCTATAGGGTGTTGTATTTTTTTAAAAAATCTGAGTTGTGAGGTTCGCGATCAACTCGTAAGAGGTCCAAGTCTGGAATATTTGTAAAACATTTGACAAAGCATTTAATTTTAACATGGGCGTAACTTGGGACCTAATTTTGAGGGGGCAGATTCAAACTATGGCCTAATTTTGAGGGGCAGAATCAGACTTGGACGTAATTTTGAGGGGATAAAATCAGACTTGTGGCCTGATTTTGAAGGGGGGAGATTAAGACTTGGGGCCTAATTTTGAGATCGAAAAATAAGACATTGGGCCTAATTTTGAGGAGTTAAAATCAAACCTGGGAGGGTCTCCCGATGGCGCAGTGGCAGCGTCATTGCCTTGTAATCAAAGGATCCCGGGTTCGATACCCGGTGGAGGAACACAGTCACTTTAAACTGTAGGTCCAGTCCCGATTAGCCTTTCTGTGCATAAAGTAGACTTAAAAAAACAACAAATCATTCAATCAAACCCGGGGTTTAACTTTGGGGAATAGAGACTAAAAGTTCTCCATCCCATAAAATCAGCATCCAGGATTACGCAATTGCTAAATAACCAGTGACGTGCACTGAGGAGTAGCTAGTCTAGCAGAGATAGATCAATCAATCTCACATCTCGAATTATATTCAAATCACAATATTTATTGTTTTGTTGAAGCCACAGTTCATATGCAACACTTTTTTCACGCCCTTCTCGTCCCTCGGTGCGTTCAGCGGCCTAGCTCGCTCTTTCTCCGCCTCACAGTTCCAGGTAGAAACGGGTTTTCGAAGGGAAGGGGAAGATTTCTGCTTCTACCTCCCTTGCCCCCTCGCCCCCGCTGCAATGGTTGAAAGCCCGTGCTTTCAAGTCCCCCAGTCTTATCTCCTATAGGACAGATAGGGGAATGGTTTCCATTCGATTCCTTTGTAAATCCTCTAAAGAACTCAAGCGAAAATTTTCTGCAGTACTTATGTTCTCTGTATTTACACAACATTTTACACGTTGTACAGTATGTATGTATAATATGGGATGTACTTTTATTATTTATGCAATTGGAACGTCTTATGTGCAGACAAAAATGTTATGCTTTTTTAAAAATATGGAATAGACTATATAATTATTAAATAACAAATATTTGCTCACGCTCTCTCTCACTCTCGTTTTAGTAGTGTTTTATTTTAATATACTAATCTCTTGGCCTCCAATAAAAAAATGGATAAGCTAAACAATCATAAATACGGATGTATTTATTTGGGCAAGAGAACGCGCGTTCTAATTCTTGTTGTTGGTTTGGTTTAATTTACTTCGCTTTTCTGCCACATTTGGTTATCGCGAAAATGAGCATGAGTGATGATATGATGAAACTGATGAACGGACCTCACAAAGAACAATTCAGGCCGGAATTCGTGACGAGCGTGCATTCTTGTTCCTATGTGTTGTACTCTGCCTGCAATGAATAATGAAAAAAATAGAAATGAAAAATGTATCCCAGAACTCAAAAAGCCAAATGAATATCATTGAAGAAAGTAGAAAAAAGGTTTTTTTAAAGGTGTGTTTTGTTACCCATCGCTTTTTCTAGCTGTATAGATTTAATCGGAATAAGTAGCTAAGAGCTTGGAAAGTCACGAGGGACAATCATAAACAGAGAATTCTAGGCTCCTGATTTCACAGCGCCCTGCAGATGCACTGGGAGGAAATTATTTGTATTTTCTTCTCTCTTCCATCGCTTTACCTAATTTCTGCCATGACGATGAACGTTGATTAAATTAAACGGGTGAAGAGTGGTTGCAAAGAAACACTCATGCAAAGGCCAGGGCTCGAGCCCGGATCCTTCCGTAACGATATCGTGAGATGGGGAAATTAGGGAAATCAAGCAATGCAATTTTTTTTTGGAAAAACGTTAATCATATATAAAGATGGTATTTCAAAAATTCAATTGAAAATTACTACTCAGGAAAAATGCAGTTTGCTTTACCGATACCCACGTATCCGAATGGTTAGCGCCTTCCTCTCATGTTTGTTGTTGTCGGCCGACCTCCGTGGGGAGTGCAAGTGGTCCCGGATCTGTACCCGATGGAGGTATATAGTGGTTCGGATTCCACATTAAACTATAGGTCTAGTCCCGATTAGCCTTTCTGTGTATAAAATGGACTTAAAACGTCAAATCAACCATCAAATCAACCAACCGTGGGGGAGCGGTTACCACAGCGCGCTATACAACACCAGGAGTTCCGGGTTCGAACCCCTACCTGGACATGGGTGTTCTTTGTGTTTGTCCCTTCATTAATTTTGTCGTATCATCTTCGCGATTAACCAAATGTATCAAAAAAGCGAATCAAATCAAATCATTCATTGATTGATTGTTTGATTTGGTTTATTTTACTTCGCTTTCCGCCATATTTGGCTAATAGCGAAGACGATACGATAAAATTGATGAAGGGACACACAAAGAGCACCCATTGCCAAGCCGAGATTCAAACCCAGCATCTCTGTCTCAGTAGTCAAATCAAATCGTTTTTTGATTTTCGAAAGTGGGTGGAAGTTATGTGTACAATTTTTTGTAGTCATTCCTAACTTTGCAATTTTTCCTGTATTTGACGTTCTTCTTTTAGGAATACTGGGCCCTAAAAAGGGGGGGGGGATTATGACCTTTGGGCACGCCACTCATTGCTACTCCAAGTGTCGACGTCACCGCACGTCACTGTAAATAACTGTGATGTTTGCTAAATCACAAATATTACTACTTTGCTCCTCAGGTTCCCAAACCTGTAAATTTCAATAAATCTGAATATTTTGGGGGGAGGCAAGTGCCCCCCTTGCCCACACCAAGTTATGCATGTAATTTGTAACATAATTAGTTGTACATAATGACGCTGTTCAAGCACTGAAAGTACTATAATTACTAGAGCCCGGAAGTTCAGGCATTTATTTTCGTTAAAATAGGCAGGCAAAAAGGCATTTATAATGTGGTAAATAGGCACTAAAAATGAAAAAAAGGCAAAATAAACCGAAAATAGGCACATTTAGAAGTCGCTTACTTTTATCTATAATTTCTGGCAACATGTTAAAATCTAAATTGGGAAGAGCATTTCAATTTTCTCCGTCTTGATTGCACATAACTACAAGGTGCTTTTTAAGTTCTCAGCATTCATTGATAGTCGTCTGTCAGAGAGAATGTTTTTCATATACATAATAGAAAATGATCTTTCTACTTCGACAGAAGTTATTGGAGCACACATATAACAAGCTAATGTAGCTGGACTCATTTTGGTAACAGCATTTTCACCTTTTAGAATATCACAAATTGTTTTCAATTGTTTCAAGTCCTCATTTGCACTCACTACCCGTTAGCACTTTTTCCGCAACAGCTGACCCCTTTTCTCCTGGCACTTTCATCATCTGCTGCATAGATTCCTCGAAGATTTTCATGGATGCTATAATTGTAATTGTCTCTGGCAATGCACCATAATGTGCAAAAGTAAACTTGAATAGCACAGGAGTTTTTTCACTTCACGAATTGAAGCCGCTTCATTTTCTGGAAGAGCATCGATCACCTCACTGATTTTTTCAAGGTTGTTAGCATAATATATAGCTGCTGATAATCCAGGTTTCCTATCTCGTCAAGACTGGTTGCTGAGGTAAACAAAGCTCAATCGCAACTTCCTGAAATTTTCGGGTTCGAGAGGGAGATTTCAGAAATATCTTCTTTGTGTTCGAAATCAACCTGTCCACTTCAGCAGTCAATCATGCACAAGAAATGTTAACCGAAAGGCAATATCCTGAATCAGCATGAAATGCTTTTTTCTCACACTTTTCTCCTTCATCAATGTTGAAACATGCGTGAGTTCAATATTACTTAAATAAGGCGAAAATTATTCACATAATAAACGGAAGAAAAATAAATGCCAACAACGTTTTTTGGGAGAAAAATAATTTATATACACATTTTTTTTAAAAAAAAATGTCAAATTTCATTGAAAAAGGCAAAAAAAGGCATTATAATTAAAAATAGGCAGTGGGGTCCCAAATAGGCAAAATAGGCAAAATGAAAAGGCTTCCAAAACATTCGAAACAACATAAGAAACGTATATCCGGAAAAATTTTATCAATATATGCAGTAGATAAAAAGAGGCATTTTGCCAAACTTCCGGGCTCTAATCATTACATATACAAAACCGAAATAGTTCAGATCTCAGAGCAAGCAAGGAAAGCCAAACGCTCGAAAGTTGTTTTATTTTTCTTTTCAATCTTCTGTGGATAATATGAAGAGCCGGCCAAGGTTTCTTTTCGTATTTAATAATATAAAATGCAGATACATGCGTGTTTTAAGGTGACTTGTCAATTCCTCGTTTACATGAAAAGGTGAACTTTAATGTAAGCAAAAGCATGTGCGCATCACAGTTAAATATTTTCGCATCTACAAAGAAAATCCAAAACACATTCCCACCTCGCCAGCCTCCGTGGCGGAGGGGTTAGCATAGCGTTCTACGAGGCCAGAGGTCCCCGGTTCGAATCCCGTCCTGGGCATGGGTGTTATTTGTGAGTGTCCCTTCATCAATTTCATCATATCATCACTCATCCTCATCTTCGCGATTAGCCAAAAGTGGCAGAAATGCGAAATAAAATAAACCAAATCACTCAATCAAAATTTCCCATCTCGCTCGAAGACCTTGTGAATTGAATCCAAAATCTACCAATATCTACCAGCCGAATGTGAAATGTCATAAACCTAACCTTAACTGATTAGAAAAATTATTTGGAAGTTTTAAACATACTTTTAGTTTCCTTATACCCCCAGTGCATTGCTTTCATGCAGAAAAAATTGCAAGAAATTGAATCAAGTCTAGATAACACTGTGCCATTGACAAGCCAACTGGCAAACCATAGGAACTGCAGTGAGTCTCATTTATCTCCTGCATTCGTTTGACTAATGTAATTTTCTTCCAGTTTGACTTTAGGGTTTAACTTCAAATGGCGTTGTGTTTGTGTTGCATTCGATATCAAAATTAGATTTTAAGCGATTAATGTCCAATTCTAAGTACTATATCTAATACTTAAGTAAAAGTAAGTTCTCGTCCTCTGATAAAATCACAAATTGCACCCTGTTCTAATGTCTAGGAAGGGAAACCTTTCGTTTTACCTAGGAATAATATCGAGATGAGACGAGTCGAGAATTGTCACAGCCTCAACTCGTCTCCTGTGTGGTGAGGTCCTTCTCGTTCTTGTTTGTGCTTTTCTTAAGTTCGGTGTCCACCCAGAAGTTGTTAAAACTTATTCTATGTATATTCACTTCATAGGCTAATCGGGACTGAATCTGCAGTTTAAAGTGGAATCCAAAGCCTGTGCATGTTGGACCTTTCAATTACAAGGAGAGATATCTCGTTCTAACCTACGAAATGTTTAGTATTGTTTCACCACTCAAAGTTTCACAACGCATATTTTATTAAAGGAAGACTTTTCTTAATAACGTTTTTCTGCTTTATATCTTTGTTTCGATGCTGTAAACCATCGAAATATGTAATTATATCCTAAATAGATTAAACCGGACATCACAGGCTCGCAATTGTCACTAATGGATTAACTTTGCAATTACAGTAAACAAAATACACGACATTTTAAAAAAGAAGTCAATAAATTATACACTTGGTATGTCTGGATAAGACACAAAGTAATTTAAATTTATTTTTACCAATTTCTTCAAATATGATACCAGAGTTTCAAACGAGATCATCTCGGACATCAAGTATCGTCTCGCTTTGATTTTGCAGAAATTTATTTCAGTCTCGTTTCGAAATTTGAGAGGAAACACAGACTCTAAAGTTATGATTGATTGATTGATTTAGTTTATTTTACATCGCGTTTTGTGCCTCTTCGCTAATTTGCGAAGATGGGGATGAGTGATGAAATTGATGAATAGACATTCACAACCAACCAAGCCCAAGCGGGATTCGAACCCGGGACCCTTGTCTTTCAAAGTTATGAAAATTATGGGTGAAGTACAGGAGTACATTGTACCCCCCAAGTTGGTCTATCATGTGTCATCTCGTTTGTGTAAGTATTTAGTTTCGGAATATTTCATTTGAAATTCAAAAGAAAAGGTCAGTAATATACTCTTCTGATGAAGATTGATACGTATATTATCTTTGAATCGACGCGACAACTTCTTTTGAAAAGTGTACTCCTCTTACGCAAAGGAGCATTCATCTGGAGCGTGATTTTCTGAGAGTAAACTTTATCTGATTCCAATGTTTCACAGAAATTTTATACAATTTCCATCTCCTTAAAGAGGTTTCCAAGAACTAACTACATTATAGTAGCAAGCACAATGTAGAATAGAATAAGTTTACAATGGTTTGCATTTCTGTGGTAAGTAACATAATGCTTGTAAGTTATAAACAATATATCTAAACCTTTTTTATTGAGAGAATTGAAAATATGTTCTTTTAACAGTAGCACCTTGCGTCTGTCAAATTATCTAAGGGGGTACAAGGGGTACAATGGGATTTACGGATTTAGGGGGTACAGTACCCCCTTCAAAATTTTGAGGGGGTACAATGTACCCCTGTACCCCCACGTTCCTGCGCCACTGAGCGTCGCGTGTCCTTGGCCAAGATGTACATGGCGTGGAAGGATGAATGGCGGCGGGTAATTTTCAGTGATGAAAAGAAATTCAATTTGGATGGTCATGATGGCTGGAGAAACTATTGGCATGATCTCCGCAAAGAGGAAAAGATCTTCTCCAAGAGACAACAAGGAGGACAGTCTGTAATGGTGTGGGGTGGGTTTGGTTATCATGGGAAAACGAAATTCGCCTTTCCCACAGGCCGTATGAATGCGCTCGGATACCAAAACGTCCTAACGGACTATACACACTGCTGAGTCCACTATCTTCTGGTATCTTGACAGGAATGTGCATGTCATTGATTGGCCTGCGATTTCCCCTGACATTAACCCCATGGAAAACCTGTGGGGTCTTCTGTGCCGTTAAGTGTAGGCCAATGGAACCCAGTACAACAACGTTCATGACCTGAGGAATGCTATCGTTGCTGCATGGGATGCCCTAGATGCTAATCTATTGAAAACAGTAGTGGACAGCATGTGTGATCGGGTCTTCAAAATGGTGTACTGCCATGGTTCGTGTATTGACTATTAAGGCAGGTCTGGGATGCCGTTCTTATCATTTTGCAACAGTAAACATGGTCACTTTTAAGGTTCGTTGCTTTGTACCTTCCCCTTCCCTGCACATGACTTCTGTTCAACACTTTTTCTCTTTCTGTACATTAGGTGAGCATGATATGAACCTCACGGCTCATATCCATGTGCCGTTAATTATTATTGGATATTTTATATTAGTTGGTTCTTATTACTTGATTGTTAATATTCCGTATTTGTAATCTTTTATATTTCATAATTTTTGATAAATAGAAAGATTATTACTAGACTTATATAATCCACTAATATTTCCTTTATTGTAACAATAAGTGTAAACGTGGCCTAATGTAGTAATCTATATGTTAATTTTCTGACCGAATCTTTAATATTGGATATGTAAATATGTGTTCTTTCACGGCAGAAAAATGTTTATGATTTAGATTGGCATAGATTTCGTTTAGCAACAATGGGAAGATCGAATCTGTTATTTTAAGTTTAATGTATTCAATAAGGTTCAAGTTGCAACGAGGAATGATTCGAGTTTAATCTTTATTATCAGATATGAATCGTTCCCCTTATACAATTTTATTTGGTTTTGCTGCAACGTGGAAATTAGTTAAACTTTGATATTGAGATTGTGAATATAGACATTGATGAGTATTTAGTTTTTGGAAATGTCGCAAGTCGCGCTGTGCAAATTACGTAATGCTTAACAAGTGAGCATCGATTGGAAAAGTATATAAGTAAATGCGGAGCTTAGTTTGCACGCATTCCATCAGCGTCGGCTCTACGATATGAACATCTAATGACACTTGGGAATAAAGATACCTGTATTTCGCCAAGCACAATTTCTACTTCGAAATTTATAATGTTATGGGACGACAGGTTAGGATCGGCCGAAATCCTTTGAGGTTAATGACGCCTGCCTATTGGACATGTATTTGTCACTGTTGACCCATATATTCTCATTCTTACGGATAAATGATAGAATTTCAGATCTCCGAACTTTATTTTGGCCTTCTTCAAAATTTATTCAACGTAGACTTATTTGGGCAAGGAAGTAAAACTAGACATGTAATGCAATATGTCTCGTTTTTCAATGAAAAATGTCATCATTGGCGTGTATCTTGATGCAAGCTCTGCCTACTAACGTTTCTCAATCCCAAGTACTCAGTGGAGCCCGTAGATTCTATTCTGCTTAAATCCTGCCCGTATTAACATCGGTACTCGTGACACATTTTGGTCGCAATACTGTAGGAAGGGGCACGTACGAAAGTTTTTGTCTGCTACTGAATGGTAGGCCGTAAGCTTCGTCTACGGTTGCAAAAACAACAGGGTTCTCTTCCCTGGTACGGCTTCCTCCTAGCGACACACATACACACGTAACTATTCCCTGCACATATACATATTTGGATTTTCCCCGTGGAGACATGCAGCAAATTAGAATCCTGGATTCATCGAATCGAATATTAATGAACAGGGGATTCTGTATTTCTTTTAAATTTAAGGATATTCATGGACTGTAAATTGTAACTTGAGTGTAATGTAAGCTTTCGTATGTATTGGAAAATAAACCATCTCCTGGATAAAAATGAATGAAAAGAAAGGTCAAAGTAACCTCCCAGAAGATGCAGTTGCCAATCTTAAAATTTGAGAAGAGTCGTTTATTTATTTTGTGATTCGCCAACAACACCCTTAAAGTTCTCAATGCTTTATTCACCAAGCCCGTACCTGAGAGGGGTCAGAGTATCCCATTTAGCCGTCTGAGTTTTAGCCGAGGTGAAATTAGAACATAAGGTATTTGGAAGATTGAGGCAGGCTAGGATTACCATAATTTGCAGCTCTTTGTGTGTGTGTTACTGAAAGGCTATCTATAGTGGAGAGTGAAATAATACACAGTTATAGTTATATGAATATACATATATATATATATTACGCAGATGAATTGCGTCTTACATAAAGCTAAGGTCAACCCTCATGCGTGAATAAGCGCGCGTAACGGCCATAGTAAGTCTCGCAGGTAGGTAAGACGAGCAGAGCCGCGCTCGCTGTGAAAGAGGTTGAGTTGACAGTAGCGTCGAGACGTTCGTCGCGTCCAGTAAACCAGCTGCCGTGCGACCGATCAGTGGTTGTGCGTTTTTCTTCGCCTGTGCCTCATTTGTCTTCAGTATATTTGGGTATACAAACTTACGTCCGACCGGAAGTCACGGCGTCCTTGGCAATTGGCACTGCCATTGCGTTCGTGACAATTTGC
Organism: Lepisma saccharinum; assembly: GCF_977018435.1. Taxonomy (NCBI): domain Eukaryota; kingdom Metazoa; phylum Arthropoda; class Insecta; order Zygentoma; family Lepismatidae; genus Lepisma; species Lepisma saccharinum. The sequence goes on along the minus strand of NC_139249.1, from coordinate 23,051,173 downwards.
GATCCCGTCATTTGCAATCGTTTCGTTCGTGACAAGCATTGCAATGTGCTGTGTGCCTGTACCTGTAACTCAGTAGACGTGTCACACTTACTTTTTGATTCGTTCTTATAATTTTGCAACGCACCTTACAAAATTATATAGCGGCATGGCCGTCCAGAAGGAAGTGCAAGGATGGTCGCCACCCCCTCCCCTTCTGGAAAATGAATGTTGACATAAAAGTACCTATTATTTCAGATGTACGAGTTGATTTCAGTCACAGTAATTTACATTCATTATTATAATAAGGATGTAGGAACGTGATAATTTCAAACTCAAGTGGCGTTTTCTGAGAGGGCAACATTATCACGGGGTAATAGGCCTATGCCTCGTTTACCCGCCTGATAAAAATACATTGTTTCCCCCTCGCTGGAAAAAATCTGCAGACGTCCCCATGCCCCCCAGTGCGCACGCCTACGCCGCCCCCCCCCCCCGCCCCCGAGAACGTCGTTCATCCGCTACTATTAGATCTTCTGGTTTCCCAAGGAACAATCTCCTGATTTTTTCAAGTCTGACCTGGCTACACTGCGCCGAGCACCGATAACGGCAGGGAAAATGCGCGAACGCTTTTGACGGAAGGTTTTTTTCCTTGTGGTCCAGCTATAGCAGCCAGTTCCGCCGCCACGAAGCAGAGATAAGTGCTGGCGCATCCCTCAGCCACCTACCCTTCTCGTCCTACTCTTATGTGGTTGGCTCAGTAAACAGTAAAACACCATCTCACCTTATCTCATTTCTCCCGAATGCTCTATCAATATGGTAAAGTAGACGATTTAAGTGGTTGAGGCTTGGCTTCGCGATTTTAAATATTTCTTTTTATCTTTTGGCATCAACCCCCTCCAAATTGTTATGTTTATTTCCATTTGCCAAGCAATGAGTGTTCAATGGAGAGGCTCAATGAAGTCGAGAATGAACTTAATCGCATCCTCGATGAACTTCATTCATTAGCTGTTTCGTCTAGGCCCATTCCCCACACCAATCGGCGAGTCATTACCAGATCCATAAGTAGGCAAATGCAGGCTATTCGAATCGATGTAATAGCTGATTCGCACTGTCCAAACAACCCCGAAGAGTCCTTAGGACATCAAATAAATTCGTGTGATTTGAGGTAAACATGTCGAATACCAGTGGCGAAGCGTGACATTTTTACGTAGTGATCGCAAGATTTGCCAAACGTCAGGGTCGATCTTTCAACGGAGGGGAAAGGGGAGGGACACAATATTTCTCTGCGATAAACGCCAAGGTCATTGCCAATTCATACCACATACCTTACGACTACAAAATACACATAATTCCATCCCATACGACGAGAATTATTAAACATGATGGAAACTGAAATGCAAACACCTCAATTGTCGCGTTTAAACGTAAGAAGCAGGGGCGGCCGCTCATAAGGACGATACGGACGCCGCATTGCCGTGTGTAACCACAAGTGAACAAATCTTACATTAACATTTATGTATTAGCTATTACATTGTCTGAATTGCAAATATTCCATTGCTTATAAATCGTTGGCTAGTCGGTTCTGTATTCATTCTTCCGTGACAATTGCGAAGTTTGCACGCCACCGTGCGGGGAATACGCAACTTCGAGAGAAATCTGGCGGGGCGCCGTCCTCCCACCTTACGAGACGTAGAGCATTCTCAGGCGCGGCCGCGAGGGGTAAGAGGCGAGGGAACTGGAGGAATAACACACGCAGGATCTGTGGCTGGGAGTACGGAGGGTTTGTCATCCGAAACCCACCAACTAGGCGAAACTGTCTCTCTCTCCGGAGAACGGTAAACAATGAAGAGTTGCCAGAAGCAATGAAGTTAACAGAAGATAGAAAATTACCAACCGTCGAAAAAAATCATTCTGTATTCCATAATCTTATTCACTTACGACATAAAAGTAGAGCAATAAATAACGCAATTTCCAACGAAGAAAGAAAATATCGGTAACTGAAAAAGTACAGACTCTTGCTTGATTTTTGTTATTTACCGTCGCTTTCTACTACTTTTCGGTAATCACGACGATGAGGATGAGCGATGATATAATGAAATTGATGGAGGGACTCCAAAATAACACACATACCCATGCCGGGATTCGAACCCAGGAGTCCTGGCTTTGTAATGCGTTATGCTAGCCACGGAAGTCGGCTATATATTCTTCTTACTCGCGAAATTATCGCATATATTCGTTGTATTTTTTCTGAATTTAGTGAAAAGCACATTTGGATTACAATGATGTGGAGTACATCATGTAGATTTTGATTACATGTTTTGATTAGCACGTTTGAAAAAAAATCCTGATAATGTGACAAAATTGTCCAATTTCTTTTCAAGGCGGATGTTAAATAAATTAGAAACTCGTCACCTAAACTCACCAAGAGCCGCTACAGGAACCTGGGAACTACAAATTTATGAAAATTTGGCAAAATTGTCTGGCAACCCCGAAGCAATAAAACGACCGGATCGGAAGACGATAGTTGACACTTGTTGTTTCTTCGTTTTCCATGGAAAAGTGAAGCTTTTTCGATAGTTGTGTGCTGTAGTTGTGCATTTGTCGCGATGAACAGTGTGGAGAAATTGTTGGTGCGAAGTGTTTCTACCAGAAGTCTGGATGAAAAATAAACATAAAAAACCTAGGCCGAATTTGATTCTATAACAAGTGTGCAAGAAGGGAGGTCGTGAGTTCACTAGCAAATTTCGCGTTGAACAGAAGGATGAATTTAATTTCGAAGCATGTCTGAAGAAGATTTCTGGTAAGTTTGAAGTTTTTACTGTAGAGCTTCTGGTAACGCAGATATCATCTTTCCAGTGAGATATTTATTTTTGTAAAACCTACTATGACGGCTGGGGATACGTCGGACTGATCTCCATGCTTAGAGGTGACGAAGGAAAGCGTGGGAGGGAGACTGGCAGTCGGTAGGTAAGTCAAAACCCTTCAGGGCTGTTGCACAAAAGATTATTATTTCACATATCAATTAGTCATGTTGGACAGGAAACTTTTTCTGTGTAACTTTTTTACTATAAATTTCCACGATCAATGCACGTAAATATTCGTCATTGTGCGTGCTTATCAAGTTGTGTAAAAATTAATATCCCTTCTGCATTTTCCCCTCTGTTAAGTTAAAAAATGCTACGACCTGTTAGAAAATTATATGTATTTCTTCTTCCATCTTCTTCGCATTACTGTTAAATAACTATTAATTTATTATAGTATGTGCAAACGTGCAGAATATGATATTCGGTAAATACGAACATATCAATTTCTTGTCACGTTGGCTGTTATACGAAATTCATGATTTAAACTCTCATTACAAGTAGAGCAAATTTGTGAGCTATCGCCCCTCCACTTTGCTGCACCACGAGCCGCCACTGGTAAGAAGAATCAGCTTTTTAGGCCTTTTTTTCTTTCATTCCGAACGCGACTCGCGACGACGCTTACTTCACCTTGAAGCTATGGTGCACACGAATCGCAGTGATCAGAAAGCTACATATTAAAAGTAGCTTCGCTACAGCTACAACTATATTTACCAAAAAGTAGCTCGCTACGGTACTCATGTGCGCTACTCGCTACTTCGCTACTTTTGCACTACTTCTGCATAAGAAAAAAAACTTGAAACAAGCACATGGATATTCAAAAGAAGCCCCTAGTATGATAGTTGTACCCAGGTGGTTATAATTAAAGTGACGGTGTTCAGAGTGGTACAGCACGGGCTGTAATGAGAGTAGCAGTCTGAAACTTCGTAGATATGCTAATGAAGCAATGCGCTCGCGAATTATGCCAAAAAAAAATAGTTCCAATTCTCGCCACCAGGGTAAAAAACGGCGCTGTAAGCAGTCAAAACGTGGAATTTTCCATAACTCTGACGTCAAAGTCGGTGAAATTGCCTAACCATTGTGTGAGCTCCCTGGTTGTTGTTGGTGACGCTTGTTGCTTTTTCCTTTAGTAATGTTCATGTAATTCGAATAGTGAAATTGTAGCGATATTTTATTACAAAGAGTATTGTTTTCTGCGATTTATAGTGCTTTTCCTGTAACTATACCAAGTTTTGACTGCTTACAGCTCCATTTTTTACCCTGGTGGCGAGAATTGGAACTATTTTTTTTTTTTTTTTTTTCATAATTCGCGAGCGCATTGCTTCATTAGCATATCTACGAAGTTTCAGACTGCTACTCTCATTACAGCCCGTGCTGTACCACTCTGAACACCGTCACTTTAATTATAACCACCTGATACTTACTGGAAAATACGATCGTAGATCGTTATACGAGCGTAATTCGTTAGATGTTTGCTCTAACTTTGCGGATAGCTAGGGGGTACTTCATTGGTATAGCTAAATGAGCGACAGGTGGAGATATGCTTTATGTAAGTTTCCTGTTGGGAATGCTTCCCTGAAGACAGACTGGAAACTTTGTCACCTTGTAATCAAAGGGGCTCTAGGTTAGATACCTGGTGGAGGCACTAGTGTTTCAGATCTAGTCTGGATTAGCTTGTCTCTGTGCATAAAGTGGACTCAAAACAAAAACTAGGAAAGACGCCTAGTTGGGAGAATGGATCCTCCTGCTCCTCCATTCCCCACACTGCTCATCATCATCATTCACAATTCTTCCTCATTCTCACAATTAGCCAAAAGTGGCAGAAAGCGACTCTAGATAAGATAATAACAAAATAAACCATTCATCCTCATTGCCATGATTAGCAAAAGTTACAGAAAAGCGACGTAAAAGTAGAAGAATTACGTACATTTGAAAACTGTATATTAACTAAACAAAATTATCGTTTCTGCAGAAAAGTCAATATCTCGTACATACTTTTTACAATATCATAAAATATATTGAGGAAAGTGGTGTGTAAACTCGAGTGTTCTAAACGTATTGCAATTTTAAAATTTCTGAACAAATATATCGAAAATAATTGTAATTCCAGAAAGTGTATGTCTATCATTCTTGTAATAATAATTTCTTCGTATATGCTAACAATGATTAATGCTGAACCATTGATTGCTGGCACGATTGCTTTGTCATTGTACTGGAAACTGGATCGCTCGTTTTTGCACTTCAAGTTGTGTTTTAAACAGAGATTAATGACATTTACCTGCATCTTACACCATCGATATGAACAGGACTTGTTCCTGGGGTGGCGCAAATGAGGCCTTTTTATAGGGTTGCCGCAAACGACGCATGTTTCTCTCCAAAATAGCGATGCAGCTAAAAAACGTAGACGTTAGCCAGAATATATTCATATATGCCAATTCAGTTTAGTTATCTGGATATTAGATTTATTCTATACTAATGAAAAATATTACGCAGATACCTATAATCTGCGATATCAATATATTTATAATCTAGATTATACGTATTTTCTTGTAATAGACTGTCTTTATGAACTTCCTCCAAAAGTAAGCGTTATTGTATTTTTTTTTTTTTTTTTTTTTAACGCTGTGGTCACTTTCAAAAGTTTACTCATAATGCAAAGAAAAAATGTTGCTGTAGCGAAATTTTCGCTACAACTACAGGAATTTTGTAGCTAGCTACAGTAGCGCGCTACTTCCGACCACTGGGTAAGCGTCACCGAGCTCTGCTTCATTTACTGTCAACGTGCCATGCGTCTGGGACTTGTTTAAGCTCCCCGGCAAGTGAAGGCAAGCGTAGTGGCGACTGTCCCGTTTTTTTCACACCCGACGCGACTGGAGCGCTGTGACGCTTACCTCACCTCCAAGCTGAGGTCCACGCGAACCAATTGTTTTGATAATGGAAAGCAAATTTCATATCGTTCAATGTGTGCTTTTCCTCTTTAACAAGTGAAAATAGCTAAATTCGAGACTTCGAGTGGTGTGCCCAGGATTTTCGAAAGGGGAGGGGTTACGTGTACTTTTTAGTAGTCATTCCTGAATTCCTCATTTTGCTATCTTTCCTGCCCTTTTTTTTTTAAGAATAATGAGCCTAAACAGGGATTATGACCCTCACCAACCCCCCCCTTGAGCACGCCACTGGACACTCGGAAGAATCTTGATGACTCCAGAGAAACCTTGCCGTGTCTGTAAACATGGGGATGGGGCTGAAAAAAGGGCCTGTTATGACCCAGACCACCGGTGCCCATAGGGGGGGGGTTATGGCGTAATATTATTATTAAGGAAGGGGGGATATCCAACTCTTACACATTGGGTCTTAAATCGACACGTGGATTCAGGTGGGGATTGAGTAATTATACGTTGGGGGAGGGGGGAGACAATATCCGACTATTGAGTGTCAGTGTTAAATCTTAGATTATCGTGGGAATTTTAGTTAGGGGACTGAGCATTAAATTTGGGGGGATATCCAACTCTTGTGTATTAATATTACGTCTGAGATTGTGGTTTTCGGACGGAGATTTTTTCTTTTGGAGGGGATAATATGTAGTTTGAAGGATTGAATATTAAATTTGAGGCGAGGAGATATGGAGCTCTTAATAAAGTGTAAAATCTTAGATTGTCAAGGGATTTCGTTAGGGTTCGAATATTTATATTTGGGGACTATATTTAGCGATATGGTATGAGCACGTTTCGGCGCCGAACATGGGAAAAGAGAAGCTGGAAAAGAGTAAATATCGAGGGATCCTATGAAAGTATTGACGTCCCATTAAATTAATATTCTTGCAAGCCTGCAAAGAAATGGATATATAAATTTTCGTGCTCGCTTCGCTTCCAATTTTGCGTTACAAAAATGTATGGCTGGTATTTTCATGAGACGATTGGGAAGAATTATACTGTAGCTGCATTACAAGACATAAACAATATTCTCGATATTTATTAATAATATAATTTCTTTTAAAATACAATGTTTACTGTCGGTATACTGCTTAATTTAAAGCAGGTGGGTCAGTTTTACGATATGGTTCTATTAGCAATATCGTAGGCTATGCTGCAATATTTGTACTAACTGTGTACTTCATAGTAACGCCTTTCACATTACTCGATAAAACAGGAAATGAATAGTGTCAAATTCGCATTTGTAAGTTATTGTTGCAGGGTAATTTTGCTTTCGCAAGTGAAATTTACACTTAAGATAAAATGTACGTGATTATTGCTATGAATTACTAAAAAAAATGTAATTATCCCAAGCAGAGGGGGTGAGTTCTTTGAAGGAGGAACCTTGTTATATTCTCGTCACGGCCTTAGGAAATTCTAGCTAGGGTTCTGTAATTTTCGATCTTAAGTTATATAAGACTTTGTGTTAAATACCCAAATTGTGGGTTATTAAAATCTTGTTCTCCAATCACAAGCAATGTTTAAATACATATTTATATAATTATGACACTTGAGATTGCTAGCTTTCTGTTATTTCGAAAATTTGAACCATTAAAAGTATGGACAGTTTAACAGGCTATTGTATTAAAATAAAATGGATTATTACGTATTCACCAAAATATTTTGAGAGGTAATGATTCCACGGTCTAGCTGGGGGATGGAAACCTCTGTTTAAGGAGGACGGTAGACCAAGTATCGTGTTCAATAAAGCTTAAAAACGTTACTTTCAGTAGACACGCTATCGTAATTAAATACTTCATGTGGATTACCACATGATTTGGGGGGGACACATGACAAGATTTGCGGGGGGCAGCTTTGGCCTTGAGGGGGGGAGTATGGGCACCCCTGACCCAGACCTTCAAGAGTGGGGGAAAGTACAGGTCGTTGGTTGGACCTTGTAGGGTAGTAGGTATATTGGATACGTTCTGCGCCATACTTGGTACGAGCCCTATTATTTTTATTAATTTAACCACAATAGAAAACCTATTTTCACGATGTTTTTGTCGATTTTATACTATTGCAACTCTGTGATTTTTCACCTCGTACTTCGTACGAGTGATACGAGGCCTATTGTTTTTATTAATTTAACCACAATGGAAAACCTATTTTGATGATGTTTTTGTCGATTTTATACTATTGGAAATCTGTGTTTTTTCATCTCGTACTTCGTACGAATGTCATAATTTCTTACGAGTTAAAGTACGTAACACCTACACCCATGCACACCTACACCTACACCCACGCCCACCCACGCACACCTACACCAACGCACACCTACACCCACGCACACCTACACCCACGCACACCTACCCTTACACCCACGCACACCCACGCACACATACACCCACGCACACCCATGCACACCCATGCAAATTTATTTTCGGTCTACTTCGGGTCTACTTCTATTGCAACATGTTGCGCAACAAGTTATTACGCTACATTGCGATGGCTCGTAAGGGTAAACTATTGCATCATGTTACGCAACAAGTTATTACGTAATCTTATGATGACCTTGTATCTGACGTGTTGTTTTCTGATTGGTTGGATTATGACGTAATGGGTGTTTTCTGATTGGTTCGATTATGACGTAATGCGATGATGTGGTGTCTTCTGATTGGTTGGTTATGACATAATGGGTGTTTTCTGATTGGCTCACTGTTTCTGATGTTTTCAACGCGGTCCGCGCTGAGGTTATATAAATGCGAAAGCATTACAGGTCAGTCAGTATCGTGAGAGTGTTTGAAGAGTGCGGACGTGTTGTTGCAGTGCTGCTCATAATTTTTTTGTTAAAAGTTAAGTATTTAATTTATTTTAAAGCTACATAGCTCATAGTAATTTCGATCAGCTTGAGTTTTGGTGTGATCGGATGTTACTTGTTGTCTCCAAAAATTCTGTATAAATAACATAGTTGAAAATTTTATCGTAATAGCTACAATTATTTTATTTTGAAAGTGGTTCAAGTTGTTTTTCACACAGATTGAATTTGTATGAATTTGTATTTGAATTGAATTTTGTATTTTTTTCCGAGAAAATTTGTATATAAATACCAGAGCTGAAAAAAATAAATTATTATAATTATAACAATTGTCTAAGTTACATTCTATCAATTATCGTAAGTTTAAAAGAATCTTATTGAATTTTGACTTGATTGTACGTCTTATTGTTATTTACTTAAAGCATATTAAAAAAAATGTCATCTACCACTTTCATCGAATGTGCTATTTGTGGGAAATCAATCTCCAAAACTAATATTAGCACGCATAGGGCAAGATGTAGCGAAGTAGGTACGAAAATAAATCGTTTGTTACCTACTAGGCCTTGTACTCAATGTGGAAAAATAATTAGCATTGCTAATTTAAGTAAACACATGAAAAGTTGCAAAGCATCAACCGGACATGGAACATTGAAAAGAAAAATTGATCATCCTGAAACTGAAGCTTCTACTTCTGAACAAATTAAGATGTCTAATGACCAAAAGCCGATTAGATCTGCATTCAACAACCAACTCTTAGATTTCTGTTTTACTTCGAACCCACGCTGTGATATTTCTAGTTTCTTGAGTGAAATTAAAACATCTATCATAAATATTCTGAAAAATAAACTGGAAAACAACTGCATAAAAGTATATGTTGATCTAATTTGTGAATATGAGAAACCCAATGGTACAAGAAATATTTTCTTTCACAAAACGAGAAACCAAGTTCTTTATTTGGCAGACATTGATAATTTGAACGTTTCTTATTCTAATCTTACTAGTGAATTGATTAGGAAACACGATGAATTCGAGGCTAAGGGATTAGGTTGGTCTCTATGTGGAAGTCCTCACAGGTTAATCGCTTATGTAAACAAATTTTCACCTCTTTCTGCTTCAAGCTATGTTCCACTTCCGGTAGAAATTCAGCATAAAAAATCTGTGCTGAACATTTATAACACCGACAATAAGTGTTTCATGTGGTGCATTTTAGCAGCGCTTCACCCGGTTCATCGGATAGATCATCCATATCGAGTTAGTCATTACACACAATATATCGATGAGATTGAATATGCTATGACATGCATTGAATACCCTGTTGCTATTTCCGACATAACAAAGTTTGAAAACAGGATACGAAATAGAGAAGGAAAACGATTAGCTATAAATGTATATTCGTATACTTCAGTTAAGAATTTTGTGCATCCTGTTAGGATAACTAATATTGTTGATGACGAAGCCATGGAAATCAATCTGCTTCTTATTGCTGACGATCATGTTTATCATTACACGCTAATTCGTTCACTCTCTCGCTTGGTCAGAAGCCAAACAACCACGTTTCATGCACACATTGAAGTTTGTCCAAGGTGTTTAACCGTATTCGACAATCGTGATCGACGTAATTACCAACATTTCAAAAATCAAGAAATTGCCAAACAAAAACTTGCTGAACATAAAGTCTACTGTGGAGTTAACAGACCGGCTCGCATGTTGATGCCCAAAGCAAATAAATTCGAAGAATTTAAAATGCACAAGGCTTTGTTGAAAAATCCGGCCATTATCATTGCGGACTTTGAGGCTTTTCTCAAACCATTGTCTTATTGCGATCCGGATCCAGAATTGTCTTCCACAACACCGTACCAGGTTCATGATCCAAATAGTTTTGGATATGTTGTTGTTTGGCAAGATAGGATAGATAAGCCATATATATATCGCGGACCGAATGTTATTGAACACTTTTTCAAAAAGATGGTGGAGGAGGTTGAGAACATTGGCAGCTTCTTATGTCAATCGAAATCAATGCTTCCACTATCAAGCGATGAACTTCAATCTTACAATAACATTGAAACGTGTCCGGTGTGTGATCAACATTTCACGGATGAGAATCGGAAAGTATTTCACCACAATCACTTCACTGGAAACTACATTAGTGGAATTTGTAACACCTGCAACCCCAAGATCCAGAAGCCCAAATTCGTACCAATATTTTTTCACAATGGATCCAATTACGACTTCCATTTCTTAATTAGAAATCTTGGATACGATAAGCAAAAAATAGATATTCTTGCTTAAAACGAAGAGCGTTATATTTCTATAAGTAAAAAAGTTAAAATTCCAGCAACGAATGAAATCATAGAGATGAGGTTTCTAGATTCTTTAAATTCCTATCGGCAAGTCTCGATGCTTTAGCGAGTAAACTTACTGACGAACAATTTAAAATTACAAAAGCTAGTTTTCCAAACATACACCTAGAACTGATTAAACGTAAAGGCATTTATCCTTACGAATATGTAATTGATTAATCTAAATTTGACGATGACACTCTCCCATCTCAAAAAGAATTCTTCAGTCAACTGAAAAAAACCGGAATCACGGACGAAGAATACGAACATGCGAAATTAATATGGAAGGAATTGAGATGCAATACTCTCGGCGATTATCACGATGCGTATCTCAAATTAGACATAACAATACATGCTGATGTTTTCCAAGTGTTTAGAAAAACAGCAATAAATATTTATAAATTAGATCCAGCATACTTCTACAGTCTTCCTGGTTTGGCGTGGTCTGCAATGTCGCTTCAGACAAGGATCAAGTTGGAATTGATATCGGATGTGGACATGTTACTTTTTATAGAAAGGGGGATACGTGGGGGGATGGTGCAATGTTCGCAGAGATAAGCAAAGGCAAACAATATTCACATGTCTGAGAATCAATACGATGCAAATCGACCATCGAATTACATATTTTACGCTGACGTAAATAATCTCTACGGGTTCGCAATGATACAAAAACTTCCATACGGAGGATTCGAGTGGCTGGATCCTATTTCAATTGATATTAATCGTTTCGACGATCGTGAATTTGGTCTGTTCATTGAGGTGGACATTGAATTTCCAAATACTTTGCATGCTACTTTTCCGATTTGCCTCCGGCTCCAGAAATTAAATGTCTACCTGATTCTAATCAAAGCAAGCTTATGTTAACTCTAGAGAGAAAAGAGAGATATGTCGTCCACTACAAGAATCTCCAGTTTTTGATTGGGAAGGGTGTTCATGTAGTAAATGTGAGAAGAATTCTCAAGTTCAAACACTCTGCATGGTTAAAATCTTATATTGAGACCAACACAAAACACAGAACAGCTGCCATTTCAGAATTAGATGAAGATTTTTATAAAGTAATGAATAATGCCGTTTATGGAAAAACGATGGAGAACGTCAGAAAGCATATAGACATAAAATTGGTTTCAGATAACAATAAATGTAGAAAATTAGTATCTGATCCTAGATTCAAATCGCGAAAAATTTACAACAAGAATTTAACACTTTTTAATCTAGATATAAAATTAATAAAATTCAGAAAACCTATTTACGTTGGCGCAACGGTTCTCGACTTGTCGAAATTGTACATGTTCGAATTTCACTATAATATTATGAAACCTTTCTATAATGATAAGCTGTCAATTTTGTACATGGACACTGATAGTTTTACTTATGACATACAAACACCTAACCTCTACGAAGATCTTAAACATGCTTCCATGCTTGGGTATTTCGACACTTCTTCCTATCCTCAACCCAACAGATTTGGTATTCCTTCCCACAACAAGAAGGTTCTCGGTAAGTTTAAAGATGAGTGTAACGGTGATATTATTGTTGAGTTCGCTGGTTTGCGTTCGAAGATGTATACATTCAGAACAGAATGCAAAGCTCAAACCATGAGATTACAACGAATAAAATAAAAAAAGTAGCCCTGGATCCACACGACGACAAGAGGTGTATTCTCAAGTGTGGAATCCATACTTTGCCTTGGGGGCA
>NC_139249.1:22878235-23038478 GCF_977018435.1 Lepisma saccharinum | reverse complement strand
TCCTGACCATTTGTTGGAAAATTGTACGCTATTTTGCACCCTGTCCCATTCGATCATCGAATCCAGTTTTACCCAATCCAACAGTCATTTCAGAAAAGGGAGAGGACCACTGCTTAATATATTCAGTACAAGGTGAATAAAATGAACGCACATGTTCCTTAAAACTTGACATACAAAGAAACCCATTTTCCTCCAGACTTTCCAGTTTCGACTGCACTATAAGAGGCAAAAAAAAGGCAGTTATATCTGTCAACTAATTTTTGTTTTAAGTTCTGCAATCAATGCAGAACCTTCTATCATAGAAACATATTGACCCTCTAGAAAGTGAACAAAGTCATTAAAACGTGCTGCATTGGAATGGATAAAATAAAGCTATATTTCAGATAGGGGGTCCACAAAGAACATTTTAATGATTGTGGGACACTTGTCCTGTGATAGAAAGTATGATTTCAATGCTGGATAGAGTTTAAGTATGCGCTCTACGGCTGGCAACAAAGAGAGCCACCTAGTTTTGCTATAAGAAAGAAGCTTTGAGGGTATGACTTGAGATGACCGGACCCCTCTCAGATTTTCTTGATATTTGACATAGTCACTAATTGAGGCCTCCTAATCACGAATCTGAAGTTAAAATTTGTCGGGAACGTCTAGAAACTGCAAAATAAGCTAAAATAAGGAGTTAGTTTTCGGAATGGAAACCGTCTATTTTCGCGAAATTTTTTGTTTCACAAGCAAATATATATATTCCTGATACTACCACGACACCAAATTTTAACTATGTTTGCCTAACCTAACCACGTGCCAATGGTTTGTGGGGCTAGCGTCAATGGTTCACAATTATTTGCAATTTCTAGATCCTGATACTACCACGACACGAAATTTTAACTATGTTTGCCTAACCTAACCGAAACTAACCTAACCATGTGCCAATGGTTCGTGGGGCTAGCGCCAATGGTTCGTGAGGCTAGCGTCAATGGTACGCAATTTCTAGATGTTTCCGACAAATTTTAACTTCAGATTCGTGATTACGAGGCCTCAATTAGTGACTATGTCAAATATCAATAAAATCGGAGAGGGGTCCGGTCATCTCAAGTAATACCTATTTGCTTGTGAAACAAAAAATTTTGCGAAAATCGACAGTTTATATTCCAAAAACTAATGCCTTATTTTCGCATATTTTGCAATTTCTGGACGTTTCCGACAAATTTTAACTTCAGATTCTTGATTAGGAGGCCTCAGATTCTTGATTAGGAGGCCTCAATTAGTGACTATGTCAAATATGAAGAAAATCGGAGAGGGGTCCGGTCATCTCAAGTCGATCCGCTTTGAGAACTCTATCTCCACAAAGTCACAAAATTCACGTACTGTATACGTATATGTAAAAATATGAGTATATTTTGTGCACCATACTTTCTATGCAAATCGGTAAACAGTCCATCGCAGTTTGTACACAATTAATCACTATATGTGCAGAACAACCTACACCTACAATTGGTTTGTTTAATCATTCCTGAACAATACTGAAACATTTTTTTTTTACCTTTCCTTGCTGCTCCTCCAAAGTTGCAGTTGGTGTTGTCAGCACATAATCCAACAACTTTAGTTTCAATGTTGTATTCATTTAATGTCTTCAAGATATATGAAGACACAATATCGGACATTTCACCACACTGATCTTGAAAATCCAGAACTTTAACGTGCACTCGGCTCAAAGGAAGGAAGTAGCGCACCAACAATGGAAACAATTTCGTAGCTTTATGGTTAGACTAATCTGTGTAAACTGTAATGTAATTTACCTGATCCAAGAAGCTCTGCAATTGCATAGGGGCTTATCACGTTTGTCACGATCACTTCACATTTTGTTCTTGCACAAGCATATTGTGGTTCGAAGCACTTCTTAACAAGTTTTGAACTACAGTCTGTAGAACGAAACGATTGATTATGTTGCACTGTATGGAATGCAAAACACACTTCTGCTGCTGCCAATTTTTGTTCTTAGGCCCAAAATTCTTGTTTCAAAAAAATGTAGAAAGAGTAGCACTAGATGCAGCAGCAGCGTCGGCAGATTTGTGTTTTGCCATTTGCAGATGTCGTGTTATTTCAGACCTTCCACTGTTTGCAATTGAAAACTCACCTGAAGAAGAACTAGGAAGTGAATTAGACTTTCTCTATATTGTGAGTTCTTACCAAGCGATGTCAAATAAACTAAATCAATCAATTAAAATTCTGGGAGTTTTCTTTACAACCTTCAAACTCTTTAGATGAAAATGTTCTGTTCTGTTCAGTCCTATCAGCTGTTATGTGTTTGTGGTTTTTCTACTGTGACTACAAAATTAGAATTATTATTATTATAGAACTTAAGGTAAAATTTTCAAAGCCGGGAAACTAGTAAAAAAATGTAAAGTGCTCCCCTGTGCATAGCACCATGCCATTATGGCGTATAGGGGGTGTGGGTTCTTCAAATTTACAGGAGAAAGTACTTACGTAATTGAGTTTCTGTGGACTTGTGATAGGCCGTACAAGTGTTCTCTCTCATCGGTCAAGTTATTTCACCGTTAATTCATGTTTGTATGCGAGTGCTAATGGAACCTAACAGGCCTAACCTAACCTCATAGGCATACCTCATCCCCGTGATGGTTCGTGGGGCTATCGTGAATTTTTGCCCTTCCGTAGGCATTTTTCTGTGAAAATGAGTGCGAATGGAACCTAACCTCATAGGCATACTTCATCCTCGTTATTGGTTTGTGGGGCTAACGTCAATGGTTTTTGGGGCTACCTGTGGATTTTTTTTTGGGCTAAGGTCAATGGTTATCCCCCCAAAACCATTGACGTTAGCCCCAAAAATTCACGATAGCGCCACAAACCATCACGGGGACGAAGTATGCCTACGGGGTTAGGTTCCATTAGCTCTCACATACAAACATGAATTAACGGTGAAATAACTTGACCGATCAGAAAGAATACTTGTACGACCTATCACAAGTCTACAGAAACTCAATTACGTAAGTACTTTCTCCTGTAAATTTGAAGAGATCCGTTTCCCGGCTTTGAAAATTGTACCGAAAATTTTATCCTTATTAAAGCAAATCGTATGAGATAAACTCATAATCAAGAATTAAATTTAGGCATTAAATGCCCACCCAGCACAAAGGACAACCACATAAAACACCAATTATGAATAACTGTGTTGTCAGGTGCAACATTATTGAAAGTCTACATTTATGCGCTTTGCAAGCTGCCTTAGCTTGACGAGAGTTCATGCATACATATATGTACTGGGTGTTTCACTTGCTCAGCCCGTGATTTTCACTTATAAAAATCAAACTATTGGTCATAATGTAATGAAATTTGCTATGACAAACATGGTGACACAGCAAGAGTTGGAAGTCAGTTGCTATTAGCACCAACGCATACTTGCACATGCCTCTCCATGTTAACAGAAGATAGCCACCAACTCATCAGGAGTCACAGCATCTATTTCCTGCCCTGACTTGCAGTTCCATGCTAGTCCTTGGCTTGTTGTGATAGATCTTTCCTTTCACCATCCCCCATAGGAAGAAATCCAGTGGGGTAAGGTCAGGTGATCTAGGTGGCCAAAGACACGGGTCTTCAAAGAAGGACACAATTTGTTGCATGCTGGTGTTAAAAGTGGCACGGTCCTGTTGAAAGTAGCCATTGCCGAGTTCCTCATCATTGAACTCGTGGAAGATTCTCACATAGATTTCTATACCCACTGTTGTGTCGGAAAAAATGGGGCCAATAATGCGGTGCCTTGGTAAAGTGCACCACACTCCAATTTTTTCATCATGAAGAGGGTTAATTCCACGGTCACTTACGTTACATTCAGAGAAAATAAAATTATTTGAAATATAATTTCACAATAATTTACTACTTTTACCAAAGTTTAAAAATTTCCTTAGCTTAATTAAAATTATAATTCAAATTTCTCATTCAAATTTGATCAAATGCTATTTATTGTATAATGAAAAAGAATTAAATGAAAACGGTCACTTACGGTACACAAAATGTAACAGTAATATGTGCAAAGTAAACTTGCAATTTTATTCCTGTTCCATTTTTAAGATTTGAAAAATATAACTTTGTGTCAACTTAGATATAGTGTCTTGGAACTCAAAACCATTTTGAGATATTGAAAATACTCATGTGTAAAGAGAGAAAAATAAAATAATAGTCACTTACATTACCAGTCCGAATTAGGAAGACTGTATTAGTGTGTGTGTGTAATAAAAAACTCAAATATAATGCTTTGAATTGAAAATTTCATGGTATTTTCTTCTCTTTTGAATAAACATATAACAACATTAGGATTTTAGCATGTTTGACAGTAATTTTAAAAGAAGTTATAGAGAATGAACATTGTATAAGAGCGAACGAGACATCTGCTGTAAAATGAAATAGAAATACAATCAACATGAATTTAATAATTTTACAGGACAACTGTATGACATACAAATGGCAACGGCTTCAAAGGTTTGAAAATTTGAAATGACCCCTAGCATTAATAACAACTGGTGCTGATACATTTTCTATTTTTGTTACAATACCAGGATAGAATATTCCTAAATAATCTACAACCACACAGTTACCTACCTACTTCAATATTTTCTTTTGTAAAATTATTTGACAATTAAATCTTTATTACGTTTCACTATTTCTTCTGGAGTGATGTTTACTACCCGAACATTTGTTGAAGTTTCTGCACATGTAGCAAATTCAAGAGCGTTTCTTACAAGACATTTTTGTCGCTTAACAGCTTCTCATACTCGTGTTTTGACTTCTCCCCCAACTCCGTCCACTGCCCCCATGAAGATTTAATGGCATTAATTTAATTGTTTTTAAAAAATACTTGTTCTCGCTTGATTTACATATATTCAAAAAATTGTGGCTGGATTGAAATAATATGTTCCTTTAGCTCATGAACAGTTCCTTCTTCAATAACGTTTCCTAAACGGGATCCATCTGAGTCTTTCCATACATACCAAGATGCACTTGCAGGGATATCTTCATCGTCACTTTGATAATTTCACTTTTCTTTCATAATGTCACGACAATTTTCACACTGGTTCAAGTAGCACTCTTCTGTAGGCAGTTTGCACAAAAACATTTCGGTGAAGTTACTTGTGTAAGCAGGAAGGTGTTTTTTTTTACTTCACATAAAGAATTAATTGCCAAAATAAATTATTTGTGGTACTTACAAATACATACATTAAGAGGCATTTTAGAACTATAAAGAACTTGGGCGCAACTCAAAAAATGTGCTTTATATTCATTATGGAATAACTGGAATGTTTCAGAAATAGACGTAAACAAATGTCGGCACTGTACTTTATCCTTTGATCCATCACTCTTTCTTATTGTCACAGTATCTTTCATACCTGGAGCTTGATGGCTTACGTCATCTCGTTGATAGAAATTTTCAATCAAAAATACTGTTTCTTCACTTAAAACGGTGGCACTGGATTGTTTTTGTGAAGTCGCAGCATTATTTGTTGTCAAAATTGGCAGAGTTTTCAATACGGTGTGAAAAAGTTTTATCACAACACATTTCTTTTTTTCGGAGTAATTTAGGAAGAGCTCTCTTCAAAAGTGCAGTTGCTTTCCCTAAAGAATTGACAGATTTAAAAACAGGTGATTGGTTCGAAGTTAGAGTAGAAACCATCATAGTCTCAGTTTTTTGTTTCCAACACAGAGCTACTCGTTCTTTAAACTCAATCCTCCTTTTTTTCAAAATTCTTTGTTTATCATTATATGAAAGTTTACTTGAATTTCTCACTGTATTGTTGTCTGCTTTTCTTAACTGTATCTTTTACTTTTACCTGGTACTCTGTATACTTCCCTTGGTCCTTTAATTTTTGCCTGTAGCGTTGCATATTTTCTCAAGACGTGAGGGGCATTTTAATCTACAAACTCGACATAATAATTAAGCCTACCCCCTACATCAAAATTTATTATTTTCAATAAAAATTGTCTCACATCTACTTAACTACAGAGTACAGTAAATTATTTAGTGATATCCATCCTGGTAAAATGACAGAAATGTTTAGACAGTAAGGTAGTGACAAGCGACGTATGCTTAAAACAATTTCATGATAATCTACTAAAGTAAAAGTGTGACCTTATTTTTTTAATATTAATTAAATTAAACCCCGTGTAGATGGCTCATTATATCATTTTAAACATCAGTTAATTTGTAAAACAATAGTTACTTAAGTTGCAAAAGTACTAGTCACTTATATTACAAAGGTACTGGTCACTTACGTTACACAAGTTCAGCTTACTGTTACTAGATATTAGTTGCTTGCAGTAAACTGGTAATTCTTTTCAGCACTCACTCACAGCCTACTAAGAGAGAATAAATTTTTAGCTAAATATTTTCATTGCTATTATCTCTTTTTTGGTCACTTACGTTACAAGCTAGTCTACCTACAAAAACCTGCTAAATTAGATAACTTCCAATAAATATTATATTTAGCACATCACTAAATTTTGAAACAAATTAGCTATCAATTAACTTGGTAAAGCCTAAATACTAAATATCATAATGTATTCAAATGGAAAAAAACATTACCTGATAAAGAAATTCTCTTGGAAACCAGCAGTCACTTTACAGGGAACTTTTCATAGCTGCTATCTGGAAAGTAGGGAATGCTGGATAATTTTACACTGTTGGCAAACAACTATAGACTAACTAACTAACTCTCTAGCCTTCTTAAGCCTCGGCTGGATGTTGAAAGGAATCGCGATTCCGAGAGTGTCTTTAGTCCCTTTCCTAACAATAGTACGAAGAAGTGCGAGGGAGGCGTTGGCATCACTGTCTACGAATTTCCCTCCGTCCCTATCAGACGACTTCCATCTTCGCTGCCGATTTTTTGCAACAGGTCTCACTTATCGTACCAAATTCAAACCCCTTCTTGGCCTAGCTCTGCATTTCGTCTTCTGAGGCCAGGCCAGGTTAAATGTTTTCGTTGTTATAGTGTACATATGCTGAAAATTTAAACTAACAAGCCTCCCTAACCACGAAAGCATTCCACGCTTGCGTCAGAAGATAAATACGGTGCGTGACCAAGATGGTGTTCGAATTTGGTGCGATAAACCATACCCTTTCGGCAAATTGGCCACACGGCTTGTACTGCGCGGGTTTTACGAACTGGTAATTAAGGGAAGGGACAAAAGAGGGGGGGCTGTGAGGAGGGAATGCTCGTGGTCACTGCCAGATGTGCTTGAAGCATGTTTTCTTTCAACTGAACTAGCCTATAGTCTCCAGAAAGGTTTTCCAACTTGCTTTGAGTTTGAGATCACCAGCCCCTTTGCGCTGTGAAGTCTCCTGTTTTAGGTTTGAAGGTCACAGGTGTCTCGGGTTCGAATCCTGGCCTGGGTATAGATGTTTGTGAGTGTCCATTCATCAATTTCATCATGTCATCACCCATCCCCATCTACGCAAATTAGCCAAAAGTGGCACAAGAAGCGAAGTAGAATAAAGAAAATCAATCAATCAATATTTTAAATGGAGATAATTTTCCCTTTGCTTGGAAATTTCAGGGACTTGAGTGAAAGATAATTTAAACGAAGTCAGAAACTCATTGTACAATTATGTTCACATAAAGTAGCATACTCGTTTGAGATGAAGAAACTAACTTGACTGAAGTTAAAGATGCTATTAAAAGGCTAAAGAATAACAAAGCACCTGGCATTGATTTAATACCAACTGAGTTAATTAAATATGGTGGAAATTCATTAATATGTCAAATTCATAAATTAATTTGTTTAATATGGAATAAAGAAGAAATCCCTCAACAGTGGAAAGAATCCATAATTGTTCCTGTGTTTAAAAAAGGTGATAAAATGAACTGCAGTAATTACCGTGGAATTTCTCTACTCTCAACAACATACAAAATATTGTCTAACATTCTTTTAACAAGACTAACCCCATATGCTAATGAAATTATAGGTGATTATCAATGTGGATTTAAACGTAACAGATCAACTACAGAGCAAATTTTTCACATCAGACAGACACTTGAAAAAAAGTGGGAATATAATCAAAATGTCCATCAACTATTCATTGATTTAAAAAAAGCATATGATTCGGTCAAATGGGATAAATTATATAATATATTAGTAGAGTTTGGAATACCTAAGAAGCTCGTTAGTATGATAAAAATATGCACCAGTGAAACAGAAAGTAAAATTGGTGTGGGTATTAATATGTCTGACAAATTTACAATTCATGATGGGTTAAAACAAGGAGATGCATTATCTCCATTGCTCTTTAATTTTGCCTTAGAATATGCTGTTAGGAAGGTAAAAGAAACTAAAGAAGGACTAAAATTAAATGGTGTGACTCAGTTGTTAGCATATGCAGATGATGTAGACTTACTGGGGGATGATGTGAATACAATTAAGAATAATGTTAAAATATTTTTCAAAACTGCTAAAGAGATAGGTTTGGAAGTTAACAAAGAGAAAACTAAATATATATGCTTACAGGCCGAAACCAAGTGTTAGGTAATAATCAAAATCTAATTATTGATAACAACTCGTTTGAACCAGTTTCCAAATTCAAATACTTAGGAGTAATATTAACAAGTGAAAATTATATTAAAGACGAAATAAAAAGTAGGCTTAATTCAGGAAATTCATGTTACTTTTCTCTTCATAAACTTTTGTCTTCTAGTTTAATATCTAAGAAACTAAAAGTTAAATTATACAAAACAGTAATTTTGCCTGTAGTGTTATATGGGTGTGAAACTTGGTCCCTTACATTGAAAGAGGAACATAAATTGAGAGTATTTGAAAATAAGATCCTTAGGAAAATCTTTGGACCTAAAAGGGATGAGGAGACAGGTGAGTGGAGAAGGTTACATATTTTTTTTTTTATTTGGTTTATTTTACTTCGCTTTTCTGACACTTTTGGCTAATCGCAAAGATGGGGATGAGTGATGATATGATGAAATTGATGATTGGCCACTCACAAACACCGATGCCCAGGTCGGGATTCAAACCCGGCACTCCTGGCATCGTAGCACGATGAGCAAACCACTCCGCCACGAGGACTGGCTATACCTTACGTAATACATTAGGAGTTACGGTAATCTTGTCGGTAAGGCGTCTGATTTCCACTCTTATGTTATTGATTGGATAGTTGAATTGTTCATTTTAAAATTATGTCCACGCATTTAAGCAGAAATAATGTTAAAGAAAATACTACTCTTAATCCTTTCTACTTTCCCACCCGATTCCGGAACTGTCCCGGAAAATCCGGAACCTATATCAACCATAGTTATAGACTAACGCCAACCTTCTCCACCCTCTTTGTGAATAATCCAAATTAAATGATAGTACACGACTTCCCAATTGCATTTTCGAATTTCATGCCAGTTTGCTAATTATAGTCTCCTGCTCTAAGTGCTTATTTATTTCCGCCGCACTTCTATGTGCCTCCATGGTATCGAACCTGGGACGTATTGTCGATTTCTTTAACGATTGTGCCAAGTACATTGCATTAGTAACAACTTGTAAATGTCCCGACAAAACAGAAAAGTGAATAACATAGAATGCTTATTTCTAACACCTTGTAGCCGGAATAATGTACTGTAGCCACCTATTTTGCGCTGGAGATAAAAATACATGTCATTTATTCTATGGATTTGTTTAAAATAATATTAATCCGAAACAGGAGGCGAATTCGTTGCAGGAGGCAGCAAACTGTATTCTCGCCTTGGAGTAAAAACCTCTAGATATGGATCTGTAGGTACATGAAATAATAATTGAATCGGTCACACGAACAATCAATGTGCTAGAATTCTGTATTAATAAGATGTGGAAAAATTATCGATCACTTAACGAGCTAATTGCATTACAATATTAATCAATTACAGCCCCGTACCTGTGTATTTTGGCACGCTAGACAGGATTGTGGTTTGCCTACCACCCCCTTGTACCCTACTCGTGCATTACCAATCACGTACATTTTATTTGCGTCCTTCGACATTTTCTTCTTACGCTTCCTTCACTTTATGAAATAAGGAAACAAAGAAAAACCCATTAAAATAATATAGGTTGTATTTATATTCGCAGTTTGCAGGGCCTCCCTGATGGCGAAGTGGTAGCGTTGTCGCCTTGTAATCAAGGGGTCCCGGGGTCGATACCCGGTGGAAGCTTTGATTGGTGTCCCAGTTTTCATCCCCCCCTCCTTAGCCTATCCCTTTGCTACGGGTCTGACTGACCAATTACTACATATGAATCGAAACATCAATTTATATTATTAATTAATATGAACGATTTGGGGGACTCCGTCCACGGTCTTTGCGGGGAAGGGATGGGCGCAACTGAACCATCTTGGTTTTCTGTCGCTATTTCATATGATTCACAGCAATGATAACATTAATTGGAGACATGCTGGACTGGGTGATAAATTTGCAAACATTATGAATGGAGGAGGTGAAAATACTGATCAAATAATGACATACTGTTACTGTTTTCTATCCAACGCTTATTTCTCTACACTTTTGAAAATTTGTACATTTGCATTTGCATTGATTTATCTCAACAGGCAGTTTTGCATGCAGCAATAAATGCATTTTTACACAATTTTGATCATGCACCTGTTCAGTTGTTAACATTAAAACAAGGAGTGAAATCTTCTATATTAATCTAAAAAATAATCCACAAGAACAATTTCCCATACAAAGCGGATTTTATGTTCTGTGTGACAGCACTGTGCTCGACCCTCACTTATTATTGGCCAGCGAGAAACACTGGAAATGTGAAACAATGACGCGACGCCAGAGATTGAGTAAGGGGGCAGTTGCACGTTACACATCACGTTAATACGTCAATTTAAATTGCTAATTTTTATAATAAATGTTGTTTGGAATTCATGGTGTGCAAAGAAATTTAGATTAATTTCCCTGCTCCTCACCACGTTCATACTTGAAACCATTGCAGCCTTAATACCGCAGGTAAATTTTTTGCTGGGATGAACGCAGGACTAGGTGTGTGTTTGTCTGTGTGCTTGTGTGTGTGTGTGTGTGTGTGTGTGTGTGTGTGTGTGTGTGTGTGTGTGTGTGTGTGTGTGTGTGTGTGTGTGTGTAACGAGTGCACTCACGGTCCCCGAAATGACGTGTCAATCATACCCCGGCACGGGGCCAAACGTCGTTATGTGTACGGGAAACCGGTCGTGACACTCACGGTCCAGTTTTCAAGTTCGGTACTGAGAGGGTCGTTTATTGTCATACTATTGCGAGGCGGAGATTAATACCTTGAAATGTTACACTGTTTTGTTTACCTTTGATATGTAGATTCGAACAATCATAAAACACTAATAGCATAATATCCGGTACCTGAAAAACTTCAAATAACAACACTGACGAACGGTAAAAAGTGAATGTATATTGTAACAACAACAAAAACATTGCAATCAACAACTCTTTACAAAGCCTCCTCAAAAGCTCACAACATATACTCTCAATTTATGTTCCTCTTTCAATGTAAGGGACCAAGTTTCACACCCATATAACACTACAGGCAAAATTACTGTTTTGTATAATTTTGCAACTAAAATCTAAAAAATAAAGTATACAAAGACAATCCGCACACCATCCGTGAGTTAAAAGAGAGTATTGTACGAGAAATCGGGAGAATTACAGTAGACGAACTTGCACGTGTAAATCCAAATTTCCTTCGGAGATACCAGGAATGTGTTGCAGCATAGGGACATCATTTTCAACACCTTCTGTAGTCAAGGTTAGTACACAATATGAAAACCGTAATTTTAATAAGTGACTCTAGCGACTGTCGCTGACCCGTTCACTGGGAAAGACAAGTGCTGATGCCGGGCCGCTTTCCGCCGAGTCTCGTAGCGAATGTCAGGGAATGCTCTAGAACAGAACAATAATACCCCCCCCCCCTTTTATCCTGCCGACAATTGATAGCCCTTCAAACATTATTGAGGAAAAATGTTCTCTCTCATTGTTGTGCAGGAATGGGAAGTAAAGCACATTCAATTGTTCTCATTTCTATACCTTTCTTTTGCTTCTCACAACAATCAGTCGAAAGCAAAAATAGTATTTGGTACATTACAGCCCCTACTCTATCGGCAATCGAGTACGGGAGTTTCAAGATCACTTGTCATTTGAGTCAGGCATGTATCAGTGCAAGTGAATAGATTGACTCCTTTAAAGGAATCTGTTGCCTTGAGACTGAGGAGCTATGTTACAGAATTTTGCAATGTTGTGTTCTCCAGAGATGCAAGATTCTGTTTGCAAGTTATGTGAAACTGGGATAGCTTATTCTAAGATATCTTCAGTATTGCAGCATTTAGACACGGTGAAACATCAAAATCTGCTTAAAAAAGTTGTGTCTGTGTATTGATTGCCTAGATTTACCAGAGCTGTAGCGAGCTGTCATTATGCTTTAGTTTCCACAAAGCTGTAAATGAAACTTAGGATAATTACAGTGAACCTCATGATCTTTTCAGTATTATCCCACTACATTCTTCGGTTAAACGGATTCTGACTTCATTGAAAACCCTACCCCCACCTTAGTCGATCTTCCCTGGAAGCTACTGGCATCCCGTATAATGAGAAATTCGAAAGCACTGCTGTGCATATATTTGGTTTTACTGGGAATATTTCTGAATTTTTCTGACATGTTTTTAATTTTTCATGACATATATTCCTCTTTTTATGACATAATTACATACATATTTTACAGTTTTATATGACATTAAGTCCCGGGCCATAGTTATGAGTCATAACTTATGACCAATAGTTTGATTTTTATAAGTGAAAATCAGAGGCCTAGAGCAAGTGAAACACCCTGTAGGCTTCATTGTATGCAAGTAATGTAAATAACATCTCACCCTGGTCCTCCCTACTTTCTGCCACCAATAAAAATCTTGATGTTACATATGTACACTTTAAAGTAAGAAAAATAATAGCCTTATTTTTTAAAATACTTTAAGTATTACTATTAAAGAATATGTTTATTGTAGATATGCATTTATTTAATCCTGACATAATTAGATGTTCCTGTTGTGAGAAATAATACAAACTTCCTTACATTACTTACCATAAGCTTTCTTCTTGTATTCACATTCATGTTGTAAACACACAGTATTGCCAGGTCGAACTTTGGTTTTTAACGTGCATATAGATGCTAATTTCCACTAGGATTAAACTTCCTTTATTTTGTGTTTTCATCCGTATTTATGATTTTCATTTTATTTTTGGGAATTGAAGTTTCCATTTTTTTAAGAGCTGTAAATTATTTTCATTATTTTAATTTGTTTTTCTTCAATTTGTTTGGGAAATATATGGTTTTTGCTTATTTTATTGTTCAAGGTTGTCTGATCGTTGTGCAATAAGGGAGACCCTAACTTCACTTGTCTTCCTTATCAAACAACCTTGCATTGTGATGTTTCTCGAGGAATGCCTACGTTGTTAGGTTAGGTCCATTAGGTGGGTTCTCTTAGCATAAATACACTGTAAATGTATTATTTATGCTAAGATAACTAAACCCATACATAACAAATTAGACATTTAACTTACATATTCATGCAAATGAGGCTCATTATGTTTAATTTTTAATTGAGGTTCCTCAAACTTAAAACCTGTTTCTTTCCACTTCCAATTGTTTCCTCACCATAAATCCTACATTTCTGGAATCCTTGAGTCATACTCTTTCCAACGATGTATCATACATATTTGTATTAGGAAGGGTCAATTCAATATCCTTACCATGATATCAAAATAACAGTAATCTCTTAAATTGCTTCTTGATTTTATAGTCATGCTTAGATAATCAGAAATAAGCCCTCCCCGATGGTGCAGTGGTTGCATCATCGTCTTGTAATCAAGGAGTCCCGGGTTCGATACCCGGTGGAGGCACAAGTGGTTCGGATCCCACTTTAAACTGTAGGTCCAGTCCCGATTAGCCTTACTGTGCATAAAGTGGACTTAAAACACCAAATCAACAACAATAATAATCAGAAATAAGATTTTGGTGCTACTCATGGAGGACACCCCAGTTTGCCCCCTCCCCCCCTTAGGGCAGTGCCCCAACCCAGGCAGTCACCCAGTCCTTAAGCTGCCCCCTGTCCTCAGGGCAATTTTATTATTCCAGAATTGCAGGATATAAATCACTGGCTATGGCTTATTGTTCCATTTTTACAATTTTTTCCTATGGCTGCATGGGAAACCTAATTGTCAACTCAGGTTTTTGCCCCAGCATGAGTAAGAGTGTTTCTTTATTAATTCGGTCTCCATTAATTTCATCGTCTTTGTCATGATTAGTTTTTACACCAGGGTCTGACAGACGCTGTCATTATATTCTGTCTTGGATTGTCATAAAGTAATATAAAATGTGGGAAATGTTCTAGAATGCTGTTGAAGCGACAATGCTAATGCTTAACGTAACACACAAATTACATCAATAATTAGACAATAGAAATGTAGATTTCAGTACACAAAATATTGTAACTTACTCTGTACACTAGGGTCTGACAGACCCTGTGAGATGCAACAAAAAGTCCAATGAACTGGTTCTATTTCAAGCTGCAGAATGCTGCACTCTCACCTGCTAACACATCTGACACCAAACTGAATGGAACTTAGGCAACAATGACCTGCATGGTCTAGTGCGCATGTGTGCAGAAATATATTAATGGTACAAACAACAAAGTTAGTAATAAGGTGTATTTTATACAGCGTATATTGATACACCTGTAGATTGAATTATATCTTCTGCAAATATGCTGTATAAAGAAACAAACTGCCATAGTACTAAGTGAGGTGAGTATAGAAATAGAGGGTTAATACCTAACAAAATAAAACCAAGAGTTACAATGGATAAATATGTTATCCTTTAGGTAAATGTCACAGAATTTCAGAATTGGTTGTTTTCTTTTTTCCCCCTTGTATTGTAAGTGCACAATGCATGGAATACACAATTTTTACTATTACTTACCTTTGTTTCAGATCTCAACATGGCGTTTCTTGCATCTTCTGCTAGTTCTGCAGGAATGTGTGCTTTGTCTGGTGCTGATTGTATACGATCCAGTGCCTTGTGTGGAAATGTACCTGAAGAGTATGATTCCGTTGAACGACTAGCAATGATATATCTTTTTACACGTGACTTGGAGAACACTATTATAAATTCAAATGGAAAGGTTCACTTGCAGCATTGGGATATGGTGTTCTATTTTAAAAAAGATAAAAGCTGGAGAACTACTGCAGGTAATTTTATAACTTCTACATGGTACCCTTGAACCGCTTGGAGAAAGTGAAATCTTTTGAATGGTTTATGAAGATTATGTTATGAACATATTCTGTTGTTTTTAGCTTGTGGAAATGTGTTAGACCATGAAATGCCCCGTACTGCACACACGCCCTCGGCACAATGTTGCAGTTGCGGTAAACCCAGAATCGTACCTGACTACAACATGCCGGGTTCGACGTTGTGACGGTGAACATTATTCAATTTTACCCATGATGTTATCTCTTCTCTAGCCAGAGATATGATGTTCTTATACACTCGGGGTTTGTGTATATATGTATATATATAATGAATGAAAGTTAGCGTCAACTTAACAAGTTTATTACACTGGGGTGAAATTAGATATCCGCACAAAAAAAAGTCACAATATCTCCTGATACGATTTCACTCCATACGATTTCACTGCACTTTGCCGTTCCTGAAGTGCCAGGTTCGAATCTCCTCAGGCATCTTGGAGAGGGAGGACAGGGACCAGTGCTCGAAAAATCTTCTTCGGAGCTAGGGGCCAGCTCTGAAAATCAGGTGCCAGGAAACCACCTACTAGCAATTGTGCATACTATAAGAAGCTGAGCCGGCCCCCGTGGCAGAGTGGTTAGCATATTGCGGTACAATGCCAGGGGTCCTGGGTTCGAATTCCAGCCTGGGCATGGATGTTTGTGAGTGTTCATTCATCAGTTTCATCATATCATCACTCATCATCTTTGCAAATTCACCAAAAGTGGCAAAAAAAAAGCGAAGTAAAATAAAGCAAATCAATAAAAATCAATCAATCTATAAGAAGCTGAGCACCACCATATTCAAAACATTGCTAAATCATGTGAGAAAGTGGGAAATGGGGTTGGGAAACAAAGAGTAAGAAATTTTTACTGATTCTATGGAATGTTCACAGCGTTAATAAAATAATCATTTGCTAACTTACGCTGTACTGCAATTTGAACATAGAATTTTCAAAATTTTGTACATGCAATATTACAGCAAGAGATTACAGTTGCCAGGCTGAAATTTTTAGTCACCATGGCGACCTGGCGACCGAGATTTTTCGAGCCCTGACGGACCATTCAATTTTTTTCGCTTTAGAGAATAAAGGACCTTATTTTTCTGTTAGGGCATTGGGTCGCCTCTGTGTTGACATGGGGACAATAGGGCATTAATTTAACGCCTCAAAGAACAATTAAATCTGCCTTCCTATTAAAGAGTAATATTACCAAGTAACCGATATTTATTATTAGCTTATAATGGATAAAGCTTAGTTGAACGTTATTTACTTTAATTAATTACTTTAATAAATCTAAGCTATAGAAAGTAATTAAACACTGCTTATTTTTCCCTTAATGAAAAATTAACTATCGATGAACATCACCCTTCGTATAATCTACCTGGTAGGACAAGAAATATTGCTATCTCTTGTATATTCTACCAGAGTAGGTCAAGAGATGAAGTCATTTTTGAATCGACTGTTGTGAAATGTATAATCTACTAGTAGGCCAAATAATATGGATACCCTTCATATAATCTACTAGTAGGCCGTCTCCCAACAGTAATTATATCCACGAGCTAAACTGTAGCTTAGAACAATGCATATGTTCTACCTGGTAGGCTGAGAAATATTGCTATCGCTCGTATAATCTACCAGAGCAGGCCACACTGTAAAAACCCCTCTTGTAATCTTAAGCACCCGTGTGCTAGCAATGCTGGACTGTTTGCGGGAGAAGAGCTCGACCAAGAGTCTTTGAAGAGTCAACACAGAACTAACTGGCCGGAACCGCGTCGCTGCTTATATACAATTCTGAGCGCAGCGCAAGCACCTCTAGTGAATACTCATGAACTACAAGAGCGCTGCTTAACATTGAGTGCCACCTATACAGGTTAACAAAGAAGTATTAGAACAATAACGCTCCCTAGTGAGATATGGTAGAACTATGTTTCTACCAAGCATAGCAGTGAAATCATATGCAGAAGCGATAACGAAACAGATAAGATTACACAATGCTATTCAACAATAAAATGAACAAATACGTAACTTTGTAACAATCTAGCGGGATCGTTGCAACCCACTTTAGATTAAAGCATTTTTCTTAATGTTTATGCCATGGCCAAAATGCTACCGTGTAAAGTGAAATATTTTATGGCATTTCAGATGCCATGGCATTTCTCAAGGATAGAATCTGCTCTATTTCCCTAGCATTTTTGGAAGCAAAGTATGTCTTGTTACCTTGAGCGTGAAGCAGAATAGCCCGAAGGCTTTGCTCAAGTGAATATAGCACCCAACATGACATTCTGCAACAGCAGCAGATGTGACAGTCACTATTTCATAAATGTATCATAAAATAAAGTAAATCAAACACAAAGGACTGAAAACTTATGAAACCAAAATTGAAGTGAATTTATCATTAGGAGTGTTAGGTTTGGTGCTGACAGCAATTTTTGACACTTTTGTTAAGTTAGGAGTACTAAGTTCGATGGTGCGATCCGATCTTTTGCATGTGTTCTTTAGCAATTTGAGTGTGCATACAACTGGGATTTTACTAATAAAAAGTGGCGAAAGTTGATGAAAGAGATGGCAGGTGTTTACTGACGTGGGCCATATTTGGGATGAAATATCTCCTTTGTGTTTTCCGCATACTGTAACCAATTTTATATTACTTCAAACATCAAAATCTATTGATTAAAAAAAAATCAATGTAATTCTCGAGGGGGTAAAGTGGGTCAACGGCTTCCTTCTATATTTTGTACCGATCATAAATGTAATGTGTTTTACATGAATCAGTCATTTTAATTAACAGTGAACTAATAATAATAATAATAATAAAAACAGACAAATAGTAGTGTCCAGTTGCAACAAAGTGGTGAATAATTTTAAAAGAGTGTTTGAGTCGCTATTTCTAACATGAATAAAGATTTATGGTTTTGTATGTGTATAATTGCGGAATTCATGGTAACTGTTTTTACCTGACAAACAGGTGGCAACACTGCAGTGTTAGAATACATGTTACCGTCCATTGGCTGTGTGCTTTACTGAGCAATCGAACAGATAGGGTGTTGCCTGCATGGTGGAGATGGTCTTGGAACACCCTACATATTTGCCAGCCCTCAGTTCATGCGGAATTGATTTGATTCCCAAAGTAAAGAAGGAGCCTCACTGATGTGATAGTGGTCACCTTGTGATCAAGTGATCCTGGGTTTGATGCCTTGTGGAGGTGCAGAGTGGTTCGGATCCCACTTTAACTGTAGGTCTAGGTGGCATTTTGGCAAGAGATGCAACACATTGATGGTTCACATGCAGCCAATGGTATTCACTGCCTTCTTCATCACTGGTAGTGTACCATGGGCAATCTGGGAGACTACTTTGAGGAGCTATTGGTTTGTATTGAGTGTTACTGTGTATACTGTCTTCACACATTGTATGTTTGTCTTCTGAAGTGGTGACAGTCTTATAGCACAAGTTTCTAACGTCCCCTTGACCCAGAAGCACAGCTGATATGCTTTCCAATATGTACTCTGAAAATGCAGTGTTGCCATCTGTTTGACAGGGAGAATGCAACACAGCCTAAGTTGATAAAATGATCGTACCAGGATTTGACAGTGTTTGCTTGAGACTGACCTTCCTGATATGAGTTCTGAAATGCCGTTGAACAGAAACTACGTTCTGTTCAACGGCATTTGAACAGAACAGAGGATCTGTCCACTAAAGATTAAAGAATATGGCTGCTTTTTACCTCACATGACAAATTCCAACATGAATATGGATACAATTAATCGAAAAAACAAATGTTATGTGCAACACATTGAATCATTATACACTTGTTTCTTCCTTAGGATATTGTGGCGATGACAATGAGATCGTTCCATCATACTCCAAGGAACCGCCACGTGAAGAAGGGACCTTCTATGAAGTCGAAGAGATAAAAATCTCCCCAGAACAGATCAGGCAATATGTTCTTGCGAACGAATACAACGGGAAGCCATATTGGGCAGCCTCCCAGAACTGCCAGGACTGGGTCCGTGGTCTAGCAAAATTTCTAGGAGAGCAGATTGAGACGAAGGTGAGGCAGTTCCATACCTTGAAGGAAACAAACCCATTGCTTGCTGCGCTGGGAACTTCGTCGAGTGCTTCATCCAATGCAACTTCACGTTTTTTCAAGTCGCTTGGTAGCAGTTGTGATTCTTGATAACTTTGTGATTCTTCACATGATGAAAGAAGTGATGGAGATATGACTGCAATACAAATACTGCCACCAATTTTACCTTTATTTTAAGGCCTGTTTTAGACGAAAGAATTTTTTTTTTTTTTTTTTTGCATGTTTCTTAACATTTTCTGCTCTGATCAAATTCTACTGTGTTCACTGAAGATCATTTTAATGCTGTGGCATTTCTCACAGATATAATTAGTCCTAATGTTCTTAGCATTCTGCATTCCACAACCAATCAGAAGTGAGCATGAGTGCAGATGTGATGGCGGCCAAGTGAAATGTAAACAATGTATTGTTTCAAAATTTTAACAGCTGGTAACTATTTAACCAAGAGTATCTCACCTAAAATCAGTGAATACATAACTTTATAGCGCACACAGTACACATATGGAAGAATAAATTAGTAGTTTCAGTTGTAAACAGCAGGTGCTGGCTCATGGACAAAATACCTCAATATATAGATGAGATTGACAGTTACTTAACGTTACAAAGATGAGAGTTTGTTTGTTTACATGATATCTTGTCAATTAAATAACCATTTCCTGTTTTTACATTTATTAGTTATCAAATGAAAACTGCCTAACTCATATACCTTTTGTGCTGTATATATTGTCTAACTTTCTCTGCACACATCATATCGCAGTTGCAAATGCTAACCAGAATATTATGTGAAATGCTTCTCCATAAAGTAGTGTTTGCTATAAAGATTGCTACAAGATATTTGGAAGCATTTATTCTAGCAAAAATGTTAGAGGATATGCTTCCGTCTAAAATGGGCTCAAGTGTTTTGATTTTGGAAGTAATTTTAATAAAATATGTTAGAAAGAGATGTAGACGCAGAAACACATTTTACAACTATATTTTCTTAATATATTTGCATGTATGTGTATTATAGGTAAAATTATATCTTCTAACAAAGTTGCTACTGGATAGGGACATATCCAAATTAAACACTTTTACATGAAGTTATTAATTTTTTAGAGAAATGAATGAACAATCATTGTACACTGATGCATTTATCAAGTGCATGTATTTTATCATGTTCGTAAAACTATTTTGTTTAATTTGTGTTGACATAAGACTTGCTCAAGAGTGGAATTACATATCAAACTTTTATGCAGGAAAAATATTTATATTGACTGCACACATGGACTGTAGATAATTTTTTATAACCATTTTGACGTATATTGTAAAATATGAATAAGAAGAAATCAGAATGAATATTATGAGAAATGACCAATGTAATTAATTTAATAGCTAATGAAATGTTAATAATGACATTATTGTGATATTCCATGGCAAGTTTTAAATTTTTGTCCATAGTGCACACACCATATGACAAGAGATTGAGTACTTTAATTGTATGCAAGTAAGTATATTTAACAAGTAAAAAAAAATAGAAGTCTGGAATTCATAGATTATAGGTTGGTCTACTAAAATTAACAGCTAAACTGTTATGTGATGTGAATAAAACCCCCAATGTAAATGAATAGATAAAAGAACCAGATTTCTGTATTTGAGGTAATAAAACATTAGCTGAGCAAATTGCAAAAACCAGGTCCTGCCATCAAATGTTTTTGTTTTGGCCATTTCATTTTCTATGACTAAAGTTTTTCTACAATTGGTAGAGACAGCTGTTAGCTTCTCTTGCTAGTGTTGTATAATAGCATGGTAGCTTTATACAAGCAGAATTATAGGTCAAATGTTTTTATCAGCAAACGTATGGTGTAAACGTTGTCTAGAAACCTCTGTGTAGGATCCCCCACAGGAACGAAAACTTTTTTTCAAGGACTTTGTCTTCCTAAAGCCGTCCAACTTTATTATTACCACAAGCTGACTACTGTGATCCTCAACTAGCAAGAGAAAACAAATTTAAAGTAAAATGTAGCGAAGTGCGGTGGTTAGCGCATGTACTCCATATTCCAGCGAGAACCTTTTTAAGAAGATTCAATCATCATAGAAATTCAACTGGTTCAATCTGCAGACAATTGTGATCGACATGTCCTCGGAGAAGCTAGCCCATCTCTAACATAAGTAGGGAAGAAATCGAAATAAGAAGTAGATAATGCGGGGAAAAAGTTTATTGCCGCTGCAATGGGGGATCGATCTTTGGAACTCTGGAACATGAGCAAGTGTGCAACCACTGCACCACAATCTCCTTATTTTCCGATTTCAGCCGTCAGCCTGGAAATTAAAATAAAAGAATAGCGGCGTGTACTTGAAAATTACTTTCACTCCTGACTGGGATCGATCCTTGGGCCTCTAGAACACTGCCCACCTGCGCTAAGCACCGCGTCACGAGATGATTTGCTTCGAACATCTCTTCCCCAGAGCATTAATTTTACAGCAGTCTGGAAAGTGTAATAACAAAATAATCCAAGTTCTTGAAAAACTTTCTAACGTTGCAGTAAATGCAATCCTTGGACATTCTGAATGCCAGTCATTCATGCAAAACACTACACTCTGGGATAAACTTCAAGCTTTGTTTCCTGCTCGGGGCATTTGCCCTTCGTTTTTCGAGGTGGTGGGAGGTGTACTGGATCTTGTGCAGAGACCTGTTCCACCCTTTGGGTGTAAGGTTTGATGTTTTTTTTTTTTTAAGGTTTCATCCAATATTTTCATTAAGTCAATTCGTAGACATGTCTAGAGATGAAAGCTGCCTTAATGTTTGACGTCTGTGGCTGTTTGGCAAGGAATGGGACATTGCTACTTGCTACTGTAGGCACCTTGGAGCGAAAGACTGCTCCCTCTCTACGTTGTAATCTTTCGAAAGGACAGAACAAAATCTGCTATTTCCTCTGCCCTTGAGTTGTTTCCTATACATTAACATAGGAATAGCAATCTGCTTCTACGCATGAAGAACAATAGTATTAGAGTAGACTATGTAATACGCGTACACGATGCAATCTACGTAAACAACATGGAGACGAGGTTTGGCTTCAGAACTGGTGTACAAGTGAAATCAAATTATCCAACACCTGGTCCATGACAGAGTTCCTACGATCGGGTCCCCGCAGGAAAGATAACCTTATTTCAAGGATTTCTAGTAATCCTAAAGCAATCCAACTCTATTAGAACCTGTTTATCTGTAAAGTATTACAATTCGATCCAGGAACCTTTTTTCCAAATCAATTTATATACGGGTAATGAACCTTTTTTCTGGATGAATTTAATATTACCACATGCTGACTACTGTGATCCTCAAGTAGCAAGGGAAAACAACTTGAAAGTAAAATATAATGTAACGCCATGGATAGCGCACGTGCTCCATATTCCAGAGGTCCAAGGATCAAATCCACGAAGTGGCGAGAACTTTTTCAAGAAGCTTCAATCATCATCAAAATTCATCTGTTTCAATCAGCAGACTGCTGTGATCAACAAGTCATCGGAGAAACCAGCCAATCCCTAACACAGGTACGGCAGCAATCCAGGAAATTGTAATAAGAAGTAGATAATGTGGTGACAAAATTCATTGCCACTGTGACGGGGATCGATCTTTGGACACCTGGAACACGGAGCAAGTGCGCAATGACTGCACCACGATCTTCTTCTTTTATGATTTCAGCCATCAGCCTGGAAATCAAAATAAGAATATAGCGGCGGTGTGTAATTGGAAATTACTTCCACTCCAGACTGGGATCAATCCTTGGACCTCTAGAACACTGGCCACCTGTGCTAAGCACTGCGGCACGAGATGATTTGCGTCAAACATCTCTTCCCCAGAAGCTTTAGTTTCACAGCAATCTGGAAAGTGTAATAACAAAATGATACAAGCTCTTGAAAAGTTTCTAACGTTGCAGGAAATGCAATCCTTGGACAGTCCGAATTCCAGTTATTTATGTAAAACTTACACCACTCAAGGATTAACTTCAAGTTTTGCTTCTTGCTCTAATCATTTGCCCTTTGTTGTTCGAGGTGGTGGGAGGTGTACTGGATCTTGTGCAGAGACCTGTGAGGTTTAAGGGGGGAAAGTTTTTCTACCTGCAATAATTTCAGTCAATTCGTAGACATGTCTAGAGATAAAGACTGCCTTAATATTTGACAGCTGTGGCCATTTGGCAAGGAATGGGAAGACATTGCTACTTGAGGAACACTGTAGGTGCCTTTGGGTGAAAGACTGCTCTGTCTCCACATCATAATCTTTCGAAAGGACAGAACAGAAAATCTGCTATTTCGTCTGCCCTTGTGCTGGTTCCTATACATTAACATAGGAATAGTGGTCTGCTTCTATACATGAAGAACAATAGTATTAGAGTAGAGTATGTAATACGCATACCCAATGCAGTCTACGTAAACAACATGGAGATGAGCTTGGGCTTCACAACTGGTGTAGAAGCAAAATCAAATTATCCAACACCTGATCCATGATACAGAGTTCCAACGATCGGATCTCTGCAAGAATGAAATATTTCTCAAGGACTTGTCATCCTAAAGCCGCCCAACTGTATTATTACCACATGCTGACTACTGTGATCCTCAAGTAGGAAGGGAAAATAACTTGAAAGTAAAATATTGGTTAGCGCACATGCTCCATATTCCAGAGGCCCAAAAATCGAATCTAGGAAGTGGTGTGAAGTTTTTCAAGAAGCTTCAATCATCATCAAAATTCGACTGGTTCAATCAGCAGACTACTGTGATCGACAAGTCCTCGGAGAAGGCAGCCAATCACTAACACAGTTATGGCAGCAATCTGGGAAATCAAAATAACAAGTAGATAATGTGGTGAAAAAATTTATTGCCGCTGCGACGGGGATCGATTTTTGAACTTCTGGAACTTTGATCCTTGGACCTCTAGAATACTGGCCACCTGCGCTAACCACCATGCCACAAGATCATTCCCCCCAGACATCTCTTCCCCAGAAGTTTAATTTCAAAGCAGTCTGGAAAGTGTAATAACAAAATGATCCAAGCTCTTGAAAAAGTTTCTAACGTTGCAGGAAATGTGATCCTTGAACTGCCCGAAGGCTAGTCATTCATGCAAAACACTACATCACTCGAGGATTAACTTCAAGCTTCGCTTCCTGCTCGACACACTTGCCCTTCGTCATGCGTGGTGGTGGTGCGAGACCTGTTCCACCGTTTGGGTGTGAGGTTTAAGGGGGGGAAAGTTTTTCTACCTGCAATAATTTCAGTCAATTTGTAGACATGTCTAGAGATAAAGACTGCCTTAATGTTTGACGGCTGCGGCCGTTTGGCAAGGAATGGGACATTGCTACTTGTGGAACACACTAGGCACCTTGGGGTGAAAGACTGCTCCGTCTCGACATCGTAATCTTTTGAAAGGACAGAACAGAAAATCTGCTATTTCATCTGCCCTTATGCTGGTTCCTATACATTAACATAGGAATAGGGATCTGCTTCTACACATGAAGAACAATAGTATTGGAGTAGAGTATTTAATAAGCGTACATGGAGTTATTAATATATTTATATTATATTTGTGAGTAATTCGCACAACTTGCATCATGAATTTTTACTATTTTTAGGTTATTTTATAGATCATCTTTTGACATTTTCAGGTCATCTACTTCGAGTCCTAGTCATAATTTTTAATGCTACAAGCATTCTCCAGCTATCCTAAAAGCTCAGCAAATATTCCCCACCTAAAACTTTCCACTTCACACTACACTACGACAGTTGTCCTACACCTCTACAGAAATGTGCGACTTCATCACTTGAACTGAGTGCTTAAAATAACGTGAGCGGTGTGGTGTAGGGGGATCGTGTTTGCTTGCGGAATGGAAGGTCGTGGATTCAAACCTACTTTTCTGCAAAAACTTTTTTCGGAAAGAGAGCTGCCTCGGACGAGAATGCTTATGTACATTTCTTGGAATTTGGATATTTATACAATTTACGTTCAGCATTTCCAGATGACATTTTAATCATAGTAAGGAAAATGTAACTTGAAATGTGCAGAAACATGCGATGTAAAGTATTAGGTGGGTAGTATCAAACTTTTAATATTGCATCGTATTTGTGTGTGTGTGTATTTGTATTGTTTTAAGCCTACTATATGCACAGATATGCTAATCAGGACTGGACGTACAGTTTAAACAGAAATCCGAACCACTGTGGAATGAGATATCAAACCCGGGACACCTTGATTACAACATCCTGTTTAAGAACTTATATTTATGACATAAATTCTTAATGTGTGTGTTAACATAACTTTTGACAACTGAATGAAAAAGGTCTTGCCAAAAATCCCGCCAATCTTTGAAAGGTATGCATGGCATAAATACAGTGATTTAATATAATCATCTTCTTATATTACATTATTACAACACTTCGTACTCGGTAAATAACAATAAAAAAAGAAGAATCAGGAGAGGGTGGGATTAGAACCTACGATGTTTTGTTCTTGATGAAAAAGTATAACAAGATGACCGTCTAACCAACTGCCCCAGGAAATTACTAATGTGAAACTCTGTAAAACAAGTTGATCTCAGTTGAAAGAACATGTGTCGGAGTTCTCAACAATTTTTCGCAATAGATCAAGGAAAAGAGACACTTCACAGAATCGTCCAGTTTTGTGCAAGGTATTTTTACTGAAATTTCACCTAAAATTGTGAGAAATTTACCTCATTGCATTCAAATGTGATGGCAATTCTCTCCAGGTGGAGGAGAACCAGTTCAGTGTTTCAAACGACACATAAATTTACCCATTTTCAATTTCAGAACGAAAAATCGTTATGAAATTCAACATATTTCCAATTTACGATTTTTGTTTAATTATGTATTGCATTACTGTTTTAGGGTTCTAACTTCATGGAATGTGAAAGAATGAAAAAGTTCACAAGAGCGTTTTCATGGATACTATTTTTTTTGCTTTGAAGTGCTATGTTGCCAAATTTACGAATTAAGGACTTCGAATTTTTTCAGGGCGGACAAATAATGTGTTGCGAAGAGTACTTACTTTCATTACTATGCAAAAGCAAACTATTTAAATAAAGCATTTTGAGCAACTCTAGTATTCAAATCTATTATCTTGCATAAATTACATATAAGATGTACCTTATTTTCTATTAAAATGGTGCATGATGTAAATTTCAGAACTTTTCTAGCTATCAAAATATATAACACTACAAGCTCTTCAAGACCAAAAATTTCTACATGAGTATATAAGGCAGAGCCTAAGTTGAATAATAATGTAAAATCTGTGTTCCAATGTATATTCTAATTTTCATGTAATGTTGTTAGTTTATTTTACAGTGCAGAATAATTGTGAAGCCTAGCAGTCAATATCCGCTTGAGGGTTGGCTTCTTAGCTTAATGGTGGTGCATTAGCCCAGAATGCTAAAGACCTAGGTTTGATCCCACAGACACACAACTTGGGGCAAGTTATATATTGTATGCATCATATAAGCTCTTAGTTCACGGAACTAATTTAGTTCATTAATTAATTTGGTGTAAGAGTTTAATGACAACAGAAAGTTGAAATGAGACCTGAATGAGGAAACCGTTAAAGTTTAAGTCCGAAAGCTTGTTGGTTCTGTATGGTGACACTTTGTGCACAGTGGAATCTCAATCACATTTTTAGAGGACAGAGGTGGTGAAAAAAAAAAAGGAAAGTGAGAATATGCAAAATCGGAATACTTTATAACATACTATCTGGAGACTTTATCACCAGAGTTTTGTCGTATATGCTTGAATATACAAGGTTCATTCAATAAATAACCGAAAATATTTTTTTTGTACAGAATCTATTAGTAGAATGGAATACAACACATGATTTTTTTCAACGTAGACCCCCTCAAGTTCAATGCACCTGTGCCAGCACTCGACAAGCCTCCCAATTCCACGTGAAAAGAATTATTTTGGGTGTGCGTACCCAGTCATGCACTGCTGCCTGGATGTCTTCATCTTCCTCGAACCTTGGGCCACTAAGAGCGTCTTTAAGTGGGCCAAAAATGTGATAATCTGAAGGTGCCAGATCCAGGGGATGGGGTAAGCAGATGAAATTTAGGTCATTGATGGTAGCTAATGTGACTCTAGCAGTGTGTAGTCTCACGTTGTCATGCAGTAACAGGATGCCACTGGACACCAGACCACGTCGGTTCTTCAAAATTGCTGCTTTTAAATTTTCACGCATAAGGTTTGCGTATGTCACACTGTTTACATTTTGACCTCTATGCCTGTAACGTTCAAGAATTGTTCCCTTATGATCCCAAAACAAAGTCAACAGGACCTTACCAGCACTTCTTTCAGCTCGCACATTCTTGGGTCTTGAAGATGAAGAATGTCGCCACTCCATTGTAGCCCGCTTTTGTTCAGGTTCGTAAAAATGTACCCAACTTTCATCTACCGTGACAATACAGTGAAGAAATGCCTCCCCTTCGCAAAAGCTTCCAGCACACATCCATGCACCTTTCTTTCATTTCTGGTGTCAAATGTTTCGGAACCCAACCTCGCACATACACACTTTCTTGAAATCAGTACGTCATGAACAATATGGTGGGCTGATCCGACACTAACGTTCATCTCTGATGCAATCTCACTAACCTTTTTCCCGTATCAACTCGTCAACTCTCCCAATGTTGTTCTCCGTGACTGCAGAGACAGAGCATCCCGGACGTGGCGAATCTTTGACACCATGTTTGAACTTCTCTGCCCACTCGTACACTTGTGTTCGATTGGTTTCAACCCTTCAGCTAACAGAAATCTAATGACAATTCGCTACTCCAAGTTGGTGCAAACCTGCAAGGGTGCCACCATCTTGTTTCACCGATTCCCAGCACCCCGTTCGCGAGGCAGGCGTGCCAGGCCCATCTGTTAATAGTTCTCGGACGCCACCACAAAATAACAAAAACACCAAACATGGTCGTATTTTCGATTTTTTATACAACTTTTCCGGTTATTTATTGAATGGACCTTGTATAAGGATTGTCCAAATAGACTTTTCTCGTAGTTTAACTATGCAGAGCTTTGTGTCTGCTCTGGTAGGTGGTGTTGTATGTAAGAAAGCATACATCATATGCATACCTGGTATGGTCTGACGGCACAGTGTGTTGTTCACATGTGCAGAAGCACGTTCACAACATGGTCTCGTCCAAACAGGCCCAAAAAAGGCTACTTTTTTTTTCGACAATAAGGGCACATTGCTTTTGGATTGGCTGGACGCAGGTGGGACTGTCTACTTAACCACATACTGCACTACCCTAAACAAACTGAAATCGGTCCTCACGAGTAAGCGACCTGGCATGTTGCCAAATGGGGTTCTTCTGGTGCACGACAATGCACGCCCTCATGTTGCACAGGTGTGCCGTGATCTGCTGTGGCATTTCCGCTGGGAAGTCCCCGACCATCCCCCGTACAGCCCCGATCTCTCGCCCTGAGACTACCGCATCTTCGGGCCACTAAAAAAAACATCTGAAGGGCAGCCGGTTCTCCAACGATGCTGAGGTCCGTGATGTCGTTGAAGATTGGTTCCGCAGTCAACCACGGACGTTCTTCACTCAGGGTATCCATACCCTTGTGACGTGCTGGGACACTTGCTTGAACAGACAAGGTGACTATGTGTAGA
The DNA here is from genome assembly GCF_977018435.1 of Lepisma saccharinum. Taxonomy (NCBI): domain Eukaryota; kingdom Metazoa; phylum Arthropoda; class Insecta; order Zygentoma; family Lepismatidae; genus Lepisma; species Lepisma saccharinum. Next base: position 23,009,471 of record NC_139249.1, on the reverse strand, counting down.
GGATATGTCACCCATGGATCACTTTTACTTCCTGTATGTTCATATTTTCCAACCAATAAATCATAACAGAAAAATCAAAAAAGTCTCACTTTCATTTGGGCAACCCTTATAGTTCAGAGTAGTCTAGAATGTGTATAACCATTTTTCAATACAATTTGGTATTGTACGAGAAGGCTGAAAATAAGAAAATACTTGGCAATACTTTCACTTATTCTTTTATACTTGACTTCAAAATCATCCACACAAAACAAAAAATTATCAGTTAATAGTCCAAAAGGTAACGAAATAAATAAAAAAATAATATAACTTTGCAACAAGATAACAAAGAATTACATTTTAAAATATTAAGGAACACAATAATTATTATCTTACATTTGTAATAGTACATATATTTTTATACATAAATATAATCTCTGTAAAGCATTTCAAGATATCACTGATTGTTCCAATATTGTCTATTGCCTTAAAGAGTTTTGGGTATACTACATGACAATGATCAACTGATGACTGTTTATACATTTTCTTGTGCGATGAATCAAATCTCTCAGTAACATTTGGATCACTACGTCTGCTAGAAAAAATTCTGTAGTTTTATTAATTAACTTTTTTTTTTAAGGTTTTAGACTTAATTGTGTAACACAATTGAGCCATCAGCTGTAGAAATAACATCAGACTATACATATTATTGTTATTTTTTTATTCCTTCATAAAAATGGGTGTGATGTTAAAACGCTACAAATACTAATTAACAGAATAAATATTAATATTATTAATTTAACTCAACTTCAACTTTGCATAAAAAAAGAAATAATTTTCCAACTAGGTCTCTGTATTACACCCAAAAAAATTTAGGGTAAGAGATAATATCAAAAATATCAGAAATGATCTTCAAATGTTTGCAAGGGCTGAACGCATATACATTTGTACAAAGATGATGATGGATCACAGTTTCACACAATTATACATAAATAGTCCTTTTTTTCATTTCCATCCAACTGTTTAGCATTATTTACCCTACCTGTCATTTATACCTCTTGAACTGCATAAAACTGATCTTAAAATGCACTGGACTTTCACTGCTGCATCCAGGCTTAGTCCTATGCAAGACTGCAAAACAGATGGATTAGAACTGCAAGGAGAAATACAAACAGTTAAACCCAGCTGCATATGTAGCAATGCAAATATGGCAAAATTTTCCAACATCTATCATAGTCCATGTATTAGGGATGTGTTGAAGGCACTAGACTGAATGATTTTATGTCCAGCTTATGCATAGATAGGCTAATTGGGATTGGACCTACAGTTTAAAGTGCTATCCGAAACACCATTTACCTCCGCTGGATATTGTACCCAGGACTTCTTGATTACAAAGCAACAACATTACCACTACGTCATTGGGGATGCCTGGACTCCCAGTGAGAAAGAGTGAAGATTTTATCTTGCAACTTTTAAAGATTATTGTCAACAATCTTGTATGTTTGCATATCTGATTATTTAAGTCGTGAACAGATTAGTTGAGAGAAAAGGTCCTGACTTAGATTGTTGTAATACTTCTGCATTTTTCTTAAATTGAGAAATACATTGGAGTACTGATCATACTTCCTTCTTCATCTTAGTCCTGTGAAAACTGTAAAACAAGTTCCACTGTTACAGAACTACAGTACACAACGAGTCACAATCAGACACTCTTTGTAGTGCACGATTGCATTATTCACAAGCAAAATGAAAAACATCGTAGGTTGAGAGGAATGTTTATCCTCCTCACACATATTGTGTGGTAATAATTTGTTTTTTCTGATCCAGATCTGCCCAAATGCTGCAGTTTACAGACACATTGTGGCACCATGTGTTACTTGTGTTTCATTTACCAACATGTTCAGTTCAATACAATTTCTGCAGCAACTACCAATTTTCTACATCAATAATAATAATAATATATCAACATGTAATTATGACTTTTGGCCCACCCTGTAGATAGATTTTTTTAATCAAAAGTTGGAGTACTACTCAGTTACCCATACTGATAATTTATTTTTTTAAAAAAATGTGAAAAATGAAGGAATTTTGTAAGAAAAATCTGGAAAAGTCGAGGAATATTAAAATGTGGCTGGTGCCTGTAGATTTGTTTTGCATTCTTGAACGTTATTTTCCTATAGCAAACAAACGTTCTTCAACACTAAACAAAATTCTTCTCTAAAAATATGTTATAAAGTGGAATAGGCATTATGTGATAGTCTGGAATTTATTCATAGAAAAATCAATTATAATTAAGGTTTTCGAGATAAATTTTCAAAAAATTCAAGATGAAAAATAACAACAATTCTTACAACAAAAATGAACTTGCATTAACATTTTACATTGAACATTTACAAACAGTTTCTTATACAGCTTACCAAGTATACTTTATGGACCCCCATTCACACAGTGATGTCCAAACCAATTAAAATTAGTAAATGATGAACGACAACTCTTCCATCACCTCCCCCCCCCTTACCTTCTAGACATCCAAAATTAAAGAACTGCCTCAACTGAGTCATCTAATGTTAACACAAAGTAGGCAAACCCTCACTTTTAAATTGCTTGATTGATTTAGTTTATTTTACTTCACTTTTCTGTTATTTTTGGCTAATTGCATAGATGTGGATGATATGATGAAATTGATGACGGGACACTCACAAAAAACGCCCAAGCCAGGGCTCGAAAGTGGGATCCCTCGCATCACAGTGTGGTGTACTAACTACTGTGCCTCAGAGGCTGCTCCCCCCACCCCCTCCTACTTTTAAAATTTAAAAAGGTGCTCTAGAATTAATTAATTACCTGCAAGACATCCAGGTAATAATGAACTGTTCACTAAGGGAAGTGTAAATTAGCAATTCCCCATACCTCTTTTTTGTTATCTAATATAAAGGCCCCCTAGACTGTCTCAAGGCTCAATAAAGCTAGAGAGATGACAGTTAAAGAAGACCCCAAAATTGCATTTTATGTTGAGGGGAATAAACAATGAGGTTGATAATATGAGACCTACGAGAGTTACTAAAGATATATCCGCGAAACTTACTTGTAAATGTTCTATTAATTTCGGTGGCCTCTGCCACCATCCACTTGGGAACTCGATGCTTTACTGTTAGGTTGACTTCTGGTTCCTGTTGTTGTTTCATAGACAATCACTAGGGGTGCTAGTGTAGCCATTTCCTCTGCTGCGCGTGATGGGTTTCAGCTGTTGTAATAGCGGAAGCCAAACATGATGAGCCTGCCCGCTGTCTATTTTCAGCTTGTGCGGAAAGTGCATAATTGCATACGTCTCTTTGATTTTGGTGTCAGTTAGGGTGTGTGACACTTCTTGGATCCTGTGTTTGTTGAACTTGAGGTGCCTTGCTAGTGCAACTCACACTACATTGGCAGATCCATCAGATCTGTCAACGAGCGTATACAACAGCACTTATCGGACGGAAACAAATGCCAACCCATTACCGGACTAGCAAGGCACCTCAAGTTCAACAAACACAGGTTCCAAAAAGTTTCAGTTAGGCACCCCTAATCAACACCAAAATCAAAGAGACGCATGCAATTATGCACTTTCCGCACAAGCTGAATATTGACAGCGGGCAGGCTCATCATGTTTGGCTTCCGCTATTACAACAGCTCAAACCCATTATGCGCAGCAGACGAAATGGCTACACTAGCACCCCTAGCGGTAGTCGAGGAAACAACAACAGAAACCGGAAGCAGGCCCGTAGCTAGAACTGACCTCCAGGGGGGGCTCACGGGTTATTAGGGGGGGCTTTGTAAACCAAGTCCATTTTTTAAAAGTTTATTAGTATTAAATGAAGGTAAAGTTATGTGTGTCAGGGGATATTAAGTTAATTTAAAATATAAAATTTAGGAATATCATTCAAATACTACAGTTTTTTCCAGATCTTCTGAAACATCTCTTGAAGTGCTAATAAATGCTACTGACACCATCCCTTAATACACACTCTATACTATTTTTGATGATAAATATTTATATCATACATGTTAAAATGTACAATATTCACTTCAATCATAGTGCCTACCGTACATTCCACCCCCGGCCAAAGGAATAAAACTTGGGATCTGTTGACATTTGATGCAGATGCGGAAGGAATGTGGATAATGACATCAAAGTCACAGATTTCTGTCAAACGAGTGGCTGCAACAGGGGCAGGAAAGGTAGATAAAGAAGGCTCCCTATGAAGGAACTTTCTAAAGTCTAGAGAATCTTCTAAACACTTGCCGCTGCTTAGACTTCTGCTCATAAACAGGATGAACGAACGAAGTTGTGAACAAAATAATATATTCTGTCTACATTTTCACTCTTCAACCAAACAAATTAGATTACAAAATAGTTTTACCTAATATCAAGCGGGCTGGCGGCAGTGCCAGGGGGGCTGGCGACCATGTCAGGGGGGGCTGGCGACCATGTCAGGGGGGGCTGAGCCCCCCCTGGCCCCTGCCTGGCTACGGGCCTGACCGGAAGTCAACCTAACAGTAAAGCATCGAGTTCCCAAGTGGATGGTGCCAGAGGCCACCGAAATTGATAGAACATTTACAAGTAAGTTTTGCGGATATATCTTTAGTAACTCACTTACGTCTTATATTGAATTTTAAATTAAATATGATTAATTTTCACACTTCTCGAGAATATTCATGCATAATTCTCAGTGCCAAAAATTCACACATAGTTCCTGAAGCTCAAGGAATTTCCCAGTTGGTATATACCCTGTACTAGCAATTTGGATGATATGAAAATTTGCCATTATGGGCTAATTATACAGTATCACTTACCATTTCCATTTTTCCCTGCGGAAATTTATTATGAAAAGTGCACACACGTGATTTTTTTCAATATACAATTACAACACCATTAAGCCTTGTTTCCATGATAATCAAAACTCAATATCCTGACCAAGGCAGAATTTATTTTATTTTAAAACATAAACTAAACGTTACGTTTCAACATTCTAGCAAGGTCTGTGGTGACAGGAGCAAGAGAGAAATGCGATATTTAAGCACACAAGAGAAACAGGACATCTCATAGAATGGGATTAGGTTAAGTAGATAGGAAGGGCCTGGGCTGGGCTACCTTCCCAGAGGCAAAGCTGCATGCCACCAGGAGCGTCCCCAGGTTGCGGATAGGGGAACGGCCAGCAGATATGTTGGCTAGCTGGAAACAGTCGCGGACAAGCAGCAGCAGGATTAGAGGAGGCAGCGAGATGTGGAGTGGCACCTACATCTCAGTAAATACTGCAAGACTCCGAGGAAAATCCTGTGATGTGGCGAGGTAGAGCCGCCACTATAAAAGCTCAGCCCCTGCTGTCTTGCAGGGAGGGGAAGGATCCCCAAAGGCTAAGGTAAGGAACCCTGACAGAAAACCAAAGGGGCAGAGAGGGCTCCGAAGGCGTAGTGAAGCCAGTCTCTCTAGGGGAGTAAACCTCAATCAAAAATCCTGGTCCTCCAAGTATGGGGGTTGGGGTGGGGCTGACAACCCCACACCGCAAAATGAGAAAGGTTTCGAAACCAGAAAAGGAGCCTCGGAATGGTAGCCACAAATGGAAACGACAAAGGCAACGGAAAATGGATATGAAGATTGGTACATGGAACGTCCGAACACTCTATAAACCAGGGGCAATAGGAGGTTTAATACAAGAAACTAAGAAATATGACATCCAGATAACAGTTGTGCAAGAAACAAGATGGAAAGATAAAGGAATCACTGAACATAGGACTCATACAATTTGCTACAGTGGAAAAGAAGGAGGAGGAAGAGCATTTTGAGTGGCATTTATAATTGATAAGAAGATTAAAAACAATATCCTGGATTTTAAACCAATCAGTGAAAGAATATGCTCCTTAAGAATTAAGACCAGGCTTTTTAACCTAACCTTGATAAATGCCCATGCTCCAACAGAGGAAAAGGATGAGGTAACAAAGGATTTATTCTACCAACAGCTGGAAAGAGTCTATGATTCAACGTCCAATAATGATACAATAATAGTCTTAGGAGACATGAATGCCAAAATTGGAAAAGAGCAAGAATATAGAGGAACGATAGGTATGCATAGTCTGCACAATGAATCCAATGAGAATGGGATGAGATTAATGGAATTTGCAGTAAGTAAGAACATGATAATTAGCTCCATTATTTTCCCACATAAAGATGTACACAAAACAACATGGATATCACCGGATGGTCAAACATTTAATCAAATTGACCATGTCCTAATAGATGAGAGATTCGCCACAAGCATATTAGATGTAAGAACTATGCGAGGAGCACATTGTGGATCGGATCATCATCTAGTAACAATCAAATATAGATGCAGAATGAACAAAAATAAACTAAGTAAAAATAGTAGGCAGGACAAATACAAGACTGAGGGATTATATCAAGAAGAAAAACTAACTGAATACAGAGGAGTTATAAAGGAAAAAATGCAAAGAAACCCAATAATACCAGGAGAGACTATAGAAGAAATGTGGGAAAAAGTGAGGGAGAATGTAACAACAACAGCGAGAGAAATCCTAGGATATCAAGAGAAACCAAAACAACAGGAGTGGTTTGATACTGAATGTAAGCAAGCGATTGAATTTAGGAATAGAAAATGCATGGAATACCAGGATAGACCAACTAGAGGAAGAGAAGAAGTGTATAAAGAAGCAAGAAAGGCAGCGGATAAAATTTGTAGAAAGAAGAAACGGAAATATATAAATGATAACCCGAGACAGATAGAAGAAGAATTTAAGGCAAATAATATAAAACAAGCTTTTAGAAAAGTTAGATCCTTCAAAGAAGGGTACAAACCAAGAACAGATCTAATCCGCAAAAGTGAGGGAGAAATAGTAAGTGAAAGACAGGAGATTATGCAAGTATGGAAAGACTATTTTGAACAGCTACTAAACCCACCCCTGAACGTAGAAGATAATGTAATAGAAATACAGATAAATAGAGAACAGCAAGGTAATATAGAAGTTCAAATCGAACCACCAACAGAAGAAGAACTTAAGAAAGTAATGGACAGACAGAAAAGGAATAAGGCACCGGGAAGAGATGGCATACCCAGTGAACTACTCAAAAAAGGAGGACCGGAATTAATAAAGGCAATATACCAGTTGATATATAAAATCTGGGAAGAAGAACATATGCCGGAAGAATGGAAGAATAGTATTATATGCCCTATATATAAAAAAGGGGATAAGCTAACATGTAACAACTACAGAGGTATATCACTTCTGTCAACAGCATAAAAAATATTATCAGGACTTCTTAAAGAGAGATTGGAACCCCTGGCGGAAAAATGCATAGGAGAATACCAAGCAGGTTTTCGTATAGGAAGATCAACAACAGACCAGATTTACACATTAAGACAGATTACTGAGAGATGCTGGGAATACAATGTGGATATATATATGATTTTTATAGATTTTAAACAGGCATATGATAGTGTACTGAGAGGGCAATTGGAAAACATACTACGGACGTTTAAAATACCAGAAAAACTGATTAAACTGATTAGTGAGACAATGTCAGGAACCAAAAGCCAAATTAAAATACAGAACGAACTCACAGAAGACATAGTAGTGAACCAGGGATTGAAACAAGGTGACGGACTTGCTCCTTTACTTTTCAATATGGTTTTAGAATATATAATAAGACAAACTAACATAGACAGAAATGGCACTATAGTATATAAGACCACTCAGATAATGGCTTACGCAGACGATGTAATTATCATTTCAAGAACAATGGCTGCAGCAGAAGAAACATATACTCAATTTAAAAATGCAGCTAAAACAGTTGGCCTACAAATAAACTTAAATAAAACAAAAATGATGATCCAGAGTCGAAAGACCAAGGCATATGATGCAAGAAAAACAATATCAGTAAGTAATGACGATATTGACCTAGTAGAAGAATTTGTATATTTGGGAGCAAAAATACATAAAGATGAAAATGAAAGCTATGAAATCAAAAGGAGAATAAATCAGGGAAACAAAGTTTATTTTTCCCTATTGCCGATATTCAAAACCAGGGAAGTACACAGAGTAACTAACGTTAAACTATATAAATCTATAATCAGACCAACATTGTACTATGGAAGCGAGAGCTGGACGTTCAATAAGAAATCCGAGATGGACCTGGATGCTTTTGAAAGGAAAATTATGAGAAGAATATGGGGACCAGTAAGAGACAGAGATGGATGGATACTATATAACAATGAATTGTACCATCTATACAAAGAATTATGTATATCCCACTTTATTAAATTTAAAAGACTAGAGTGGGCAGGACATGTCCAAAGAATGGATGGACATCGCATACCCAAGATAGTGGCTTATAGTACAATAGGAGGTAGAAGATCTGTAGGGAAACCCAGGAGAAGATGGATGGAGGCGGTGGAGGAAGATGTGAAAGGAATGTTAGGAATGAGAAATTGGAGGAGGAAAGCATTGGACAGAGAAGCATGGAGATGCTCTATTATGGAGGCCAGGGCTCGATATCGGGCTGCAGCACCATAGAAGAAGAAGAAGAAGATAGGAAGGGAGAAGAGAGTACTAGTGAGAAAATGGAAGGAGGCCAAGGAAATAGAGAAGAAAGGGAAAGAAGATAAGATAAACTGGAAGATAAACAAATAATGTAAGAATGTGTTAGAAAGAGTGGAAAGGACAAGAGCGAAGGAGGAGAGAAGAAGGAAGAAGAAGAAGAAAGAAAGGAATAAGGAAAAAGAGCGTGAGATAAGGAGTCCAACCACTTTCCAGATGAAAGGAAATGTTTATCTAAATCGCCTGTCAGGTGAAACAACAGTTTACAGGAGAAGGCCTGATGGAACACCTGGAAAGGAATGTTCCAGATAAACAACTTCCCAATAATCTTGTGTCTGAAGGGGAGTGATTTTTGTGTATATATCTTCCTGTTTTGTACCTTATTTCATTTGTCCTTGGTACAGAGTCTGAAGAAGACCTTGCTATAAGGTTGAAACCTATGTTTAGTTTATGTTTTAAAATAAAATAAATTTCTGCCTTGTTCAGCATATTGAGTCTTTGGTCAATATACAAGTTTGAAACTAATTACTTACCTGTCCAAAAAAAGTTTGAAACTAATTACTTACCTGTCCAAAAAATGTTTAATTGACTGGAATTTCTGACACAGCCTAATGGCCATAGCAATATTTACTCCAGGCAAGGAAGAGAAGAACTGGAGTCTCTGAAAAAAGCAGAAGTGCAAGTATAAATAAAATTACTAGAATAGAAAAATTAAAGAGCAATATATCTGATCTTGGATATAAACCTGAAACCCAACACACTTTCTGTAAGGAAGTTTGTATTTTACCTCCAAAGTGGTATTTAATTTGAAATAATGGCAATAATCTGACAACAGTAGCGCCTGCCTAGTAATTCTGATAGGGCATTAAGGGGACCCCTTGTGAAGTGTATGTACAGTACTATCTTCATACCAGAGCCACAAAACTATTTGTAATTGTACTTTTTTATATGTTACAATGCACAGTTTTTTTTTTTTTTAAAAAAGATGGTGCAAACAGATATACCACAACTTGCATGAAATGAGCTGACAGAACTCATTTTGATTGATTTTACTTTACTAATTGTGAGGATGAACATGAGTGATAATATGATAAAAGATGAAGGAACACTCGTCAAGAATAATCCATGACCAGTTTGGGATTCAAACCTGGGATTCCTGCAGTGCCGGATCTACAAATTCCCCCCCCCCCCCCTGCAAACTATTACCAAAGGCCCTTCTCTACCTACCTACCTACCTTCACACACACACATTATATACAGGGGTTGGACAAAATAATATGAACACCCGATTAGGCTCTGCTGACTGCACTGGCATGCACGGAATGCATATTTTGTTTTCTCCGTGTCCTATGATCAGAGGGATCATAGAGGTATGAGCCACCAGTAAGCCTGTGAATGGCTTTGTGTTGTGTAGCGCTACCATTATGTCTGACCTTACAGACTTCCGAGGGCAAATTGTTGGTACCCAATTAGTTGGTGCATCCGTAACAATGGTCGCTAAGTTAGTAGGGGTATCGCGAGCTACTATAGCTACCGTCATGACAGCATACAAAGTGCAGGGGAAAACGACGTCTGTGAAACAGAATAGTGGCAGAAAGACAAAACTGACAGAGAGAGACAGGGGGGCATTAAGGAGGATTGTTGGCTGTCAGAGGAAGATCACCGCAACCAAAGTGACTGCTGAGCGTGTCAAGAATGCAGTGTCAACGAAAACAGTGCACCGAGAACTGCATAAACAGAATATCCACAGCAGAGCCACCATTGCCAAGCCTCTTGTAATGCAGGACAATGCCAAACGGAGACGTCAGTGGTGTCAGGAGCACAAACACTGGACTACCGACCAATGGAAACATGTCATGTGGTCCGACGAATCAACCTTTAAACTATTCCCCACCAGTGGACGTGTTAACATATGGCAAACATCGGCCGAAGCATACAATCCAGACTGTCTGGTGCCAACAGTGAAGCATGGTGGCGGTAGTGTAATGGTGTGTGCAGTCATTTCATGGCATTCACTGGGTCCTATTGTCACACTGAAAGGAGGTGTAACTGCCAAGGTGTATGAAGACATTTTAGGTGACCATGTCCATCCAATGACGCAGGCATTGTTCCCAGCAGGGACTACCATCTTCCAGGATGATACCATCTTCCCCATTCATGCCGCTGGCACTGTCCAAGTTTGGTTTGATGAGCACGATGATGCATTTACACATCTTCTCTGGCCTGCACAATCGCCTGATTTGATATATATTAAAGAGCCATTGTGGTCAGTATTGGAAACCAGAGCACGGGCCTGTTTCTCTCCGCCAGCCAATCTGAAGGAATTGGAGCAGTTTGTTGTTGAGGAATGATATAGCATCCCACTGACTACCATCCAGGATTTATATGCATCCATTCCCAAGAGGATTTAGGCTGTTCTCAAAGCCAAAGGTGGTCTCTCATCATATTAGGTGGGAGTTCATATTATTTTGTCCAACCCCTGTATATGTGTGTGTGTGTGTGTGTGTGCATGTAATTTTTGATCTCATGTTGACAATGTTACATATAAGGGCCTACAGGGTGATTGAAAAGTCCCTTAACACCCCCTATAAAAAGTAAAGGATTAAAACTGGTTTTAATTGGTCATGATATAAACAGGTTAGGCTTAAGGGGAACCACATTGGTGTGCACAAGATTGACACTTAAACTGAGTGATAGTCCCACATTATTGATTCTGCCCATTTCAGAGAAGAATCTTGCGTAATTTCCCACCTGTTGTGTGTGCAAAAGTTACGTAATATGCTGAAAGTTATACATTGGGCCCCCTATTGGGGGGGATGAGAACTGGAGGGGCCGGGTCTCCCTGCCCCCCCCCCCCCCCGTTACGGCACCCGTGATGACGTGATATACATATATGACACTATTTTCTCAGTTGGAAAATGATACAATTGTTACAATCATGCAGTTGCAACTTTTTTCTCATGAAATTCTAGTCTGACTGCAATGTGGGACACCCAGGGCAGTTGATCTAAGGTTGGAATTTTCCCAGCTTTGTCCCTGCATAAAATGGTTCCAGGACCCACCCAGCCTCAAATCAAATGGTACCCGGTGGGGGGTAAAGGAAGCCTGAGCATGGTGCAGATCACATCCAAAATATGTGAGGCCCTACCCTCACATACCCTAAATGTGCCTTCATGGCACAGTGCTATATGCACAGGGAACTTTACCTTTACCTGTATATATTGTATTTGTTCCTGTACCCCTGAGTAACTAAGTTTGTTTCTTACATACGCATGCATATACAAACCCTCTACTACGAGGGGGTACCCAAAAAAACAACAACTGAATAACGCTGTGCTGGGCGGAGCTTCCGTAGTATGAATTTTTCCCACCAAGCAAGCATCAAGCAACTCGTTGTGAGTTCAGTGCACCCAGTGGCTTCGCAGGGAAAGGTTGTCTCTGATCACGGTGATTTTTTTCATAAAAGCAGTTTCGCTCACATCTCGTTTTTTGTGATGGCCGATGTAAGAGAACAGCGTGCGGCTGTGAAATTTTGTTTCCTGCTCGGGAAAAATGCCGCAGAAATGGTTGTGATGTTGAACACAGCTTACAAGGACAGCGCTATGGGGAAAACTCAAGTGTACGAGTGGTTTTCTCGCTTCAAGAAAGGTGACATGTTGATTGATGACAAACCCCATACTGGACGTCCGTCAACTTCCAAAACGGACAAAAATGTCGATAACATTCTTGAACTTGTGCTCGAAGAACAACGACGGACCATTGAAGAGCTGGGGAAGTTATCTGGACTATCTTGGAGCTCGGTTCAGCGAATTTTAAAGGAAGATTTGGGAATGAGAAGGGTCGCTGCGAAATTTGTGTCTCGGAATTTGAGTGACCAGCAAAAAGAGTGTCGAGTGGAAACATGCCGTGTTTTGAAAGAAGAGCTCCTAGCGCACGTTTTTGGCAAAAAAACAGCATGACTCTCTTGCTCCATGCCCCTTACTCACCTGACCTCACTCCGTGCGACTTTTGTTTTGTTTCCCTAAATGAAGAGGGACATAAGGGACAGAAGAAATGAAGAAAAAAACGAGGAAGGAGCTGTCAGCCATCACAACAGATGAGTTTAAAAAATGTTTCCAAGAATGGAATCACAGATTGGACAAATGTATTAAGTGTCATGGAGAGTACTTTGAAGGTGATAATGTTGTTTTTTTTTAAAAAAAATCTGGTTTCTTTTGGGTTCACCCTCGTATGTCAATGGCTGAGGGTCCCCTAAAGGCTTACTTGCTAGCTTAAATGCAATGACAAGAGATAGAAGTAGGTATGCACAAAATCAACTTTTTATATTGGTATATCAAGTGGTGCTTGTTATTAGTTTGTGGTGAAGTTTTGATTTTTTGTAAGGAAAGAGAGAGTCAGACAGCAGTGAAAAAAAAGTATTATGAAATGAGAACTGATGTCTGCTGAAAAGTTTTAATTTTAAATAACTAAGTTGTAATAGAGATATTTTGATTGGGTCAGAATTTCAATCTGTGGAGATCAGGGAATAAATTTGGAAAATAATATACACATACCTACAATATTCTTGTTAATGGCTCTCCATTCTCAAATGTTCAAGAAACATAGAAAATGTACCTCTGGTAATCGAGAGAGCAGAGGTGTTACTAATGTACAAAACTGATAACGGAGCCAATAAAAATGGAATTAAATAAAACAAAAAACAATAAAATACCCACCTGTTCTATGAGAGGAGGAATGGGTTTAATGAAAGGCCTAATCGCATGTTTCTTGGAGTTCTCTCTCTTCACAAGGGCAAGCAACAGCTGCGCTGTTTCTCCTGAAAAGAGGAAATGGATATTGTTAGAAGAAAGTTAAAGTTTCATTAATATAAATCAGGGAAGAGCTTGTGAGCTGCATAACCACCTAATCATTAAGAAAATACAGGGTGTCTACACCAAAATGCCCTAGTTTTTTGAGGCAGTTTAAAAATAGTAAATCTTTCTTGTTTCAGGTCTGACTTGTCCGTTAGGAGCAGAAGAACTTAAAGTTGCTGCCTAAATTTTTTCAACGTGTGGCGCACATTGGTGTTGGTGTAGCTGTCCATCAAAACCAATATGGCATCAGTGCAGGAGAAGGCACAAACTGTGCTTTGGTACGCGGAGTTTAAATCCATTGTGATGGTGCAAAGGCAGTTTCGTTGTTTTTACAATAAAGAAGCACCAGACGCCAAGAGGATAAAATCATGGGACAGACAGTTTCTGGACCCTGGCAGCATTCTGAAGCGGCATGGATGGGGTTGCCAAGTGTTCCAGCAAAGTCCACGCAAATCAATTCGTCAGGCTTCACGGGAACTTCAGATGCCACGTGCATCTGTTCATAAGGACCTCAGAAAGCGGTTGCATGTGTATGAAGGTGCAGATTCTGCAGGCCATCCATCAATCCTGATGACAAGCAACGAAGATATGATTTTGCATGTGACATGCTTAACCGAATCGACCGGAATCCTGCCTTCTTGTCAAGTGTAATGTTTTCTGATGAGGCCACATTCCATGTCTCTGGTGCTGTGAATAAGCATAACGTTATAATTGGGGGTCAGAGAATCCACACAGTATCAGGGAAAAGGAGCGAGATAGCCCGAAAGTGAACATTTGGTGTGGCCTAACGTGCGACAAGATCATTGGACCATTCTTCTTTGCTGAGGAGACTGTCACAGGAACGACGTACCTAGACATGCTGGAGTTGTTGTGTTTTCCCAAGGTCGAAGACCTGCAACAAAACCTTTGGTTTCAACAAGATGGTGCTCCACCTTACTGGTCGCTGGATGTTTGGAAAACTCTGAATGAAACATTTCCAGGACGCTGGATTGGACGAGATGGACACGTGCATTGGCCTCCATAGTCTCCAAACATCACATCATTAGATTTTTTTTCTCTGGGGCTACGTGAAGACAGGGTGTTTGCCACTGCAGTGCGGGACCTTGAAGATCTCCGTACTCGGATTGTGGAAGTGATTGGTACCATCCCTCCGGACATGTTGCAGCGGACCTGGATGGAAGTTGAATATAGCTAGACATTCTTCGTGTCACCGCAGAGGCTCATGTGGAAGTGTTTTGATTTGTTGTAAATTTTTTTTAAAAACTTAACTTGACATACAACTTATTTTCGTAAAAAAAAATAATTAATTTCATTTCATTTTGTATATGGAGCAAATTGAAAATAGGACATTTCGGTGTAGACACCCTGTATTTTGCATGGAAATTGACAAGCATAGCACTGCATAGCATAAGAAGAAAAATAATGTATCAACAGATGTTCCTAGGTAGATATTAGCATTAACCAGGGTACCCAGGGTCGTTACAGGCTTCCTGATCTGCAAACCATTTGACTCCTCCACACAGAAAATTTTATCCTGTGATTTAAGCTATTCACTTCATTCACATTATTTCATTAGATCCGCATGGCACAATCCATACTGATATCAATTCAGCCATCATTCTATCATTCTGCTACTTTTATTTCTATTTTCGTTGTTTAGTGTCACTTTTCTGCAACTTTTGGCTAACTGCCATGATAAGGATGACTGATGAATAGATAAAACCCGGGAACTTTCGTGGCAAGTCCAAAGGTCGATCGCATAAGGCTTGGCTGGACCTTCGGCTGACGCCAAGGCAGTTGTTTTTGCTATTGTGATATTACTGTATTAATAGTTTAATAGACTTGCATAGCCACGAAACTACTGATAATATCTAAACAACACAGGGTGTCTACTATTTTGTGAAGACAAAATTCCCTGACTTTTCCAGGTTTTCCAGACCAAGAACAAAAATTTTCCAGACCAAGTTATTAGGGCAATTAATGAACATGAACATGTATGTACAGTAGCAGTGATTAGGGGAGTGTGTGTGTGTGTGGGGGATTTATCCCCTAATATTTGCCCCACCATTATGGTCTCTTAATGCTATCCCTTATCTACCAAGAAAAATTAACTGTCCTTGCCCCAACCCCAAAGTTTTGGCACCCAGTCAAAGATGATATATGCAAGAAAATGAGAGCACTTACATGAAAATTCACACTCAAGTTTAAAAACATAAACTGTAGTACATCAGATTAATCTTTTCACCACAAAGCATACTTTATCCTCTTGTACCTGTATATGTATGGGAATTTACCAATATACTAGAAAGCTTTCATTATCACATCATGGGAAATTATTGATGGCTTCCCTTCACCCCTTATAGCCATCCGATCCACCCACACATTATAAAATAATAAAAAAAGATAAAAAGTTCTCCCCTGTGAATAGCACCATGCCATGAAGGCATATAGGGGGTGGGGGGGTAACGCCCCACACTTTCTTGATCCGGTCATGAGTGGGGGTGATGTGATCAGCATCACACCCCTGACTGCCTTTACCCCCCAGGGTTTCCCCCAGGTACCCATGTTATTCGACGCTGGGTAGGCGCTGGGGCCACTTCCACCGTTAGAATAGTTCCCGGATTTGAACTGGCCGGGGATCGAACTCAGGACATTGAGCATGGTAGTCAGACGCGTTACCGACTGAGCCACCGATAATAGTTTCACCAATTTTTTGGAGTTAATTTATTTCCATAACAATTCAGTAGTCACAATAAAAATAACATGTTTATAAACTGAATGTAATTTTGTACAATAGTTTTCTTCCTTTAAAATAAATGCACAATTTAAATACTTGAAATGTTTTTCCAACATATGGAATTGGCGTTCATTAACATGTGAAAGTTACTCGAAAAAACACTACACAATTTTCTTCTTTAATTCTTTCATCTTTTCATCAACTTCTTGGATTTCCTTTGCAGATCTCTCGAGGATTTTAGCTTTTTTTGTACTCAGTTCTTTCAGTTCTGCCATACTTATTTCCCTCTCTTCTAAATGAGTCTTCTGAGTTTCTGTTGTATCATGGTTCCTTCTACTTTCCATTTGCATTCCTTGCTGCATGGATTAAAGATTTTGTTATAGGGACTTTTTCAACCCTGCATAAGTTACAATTGCATCATGTATACATCTTTGGGCAATAAGTGAGTCCTCATCAAGATTATCCACAAGGCATTGCTTATTTACAGAGAAACTGTGCTCAACAGAATCATTTCTGTGTGAAAGCATTAAAATCTTCTGGACAAACCATATAAAGGCACTTTTGTTACAGTCTTCAAGAACTGTCATCCACATCTGATCCAGCCGATCAACAGCAATGTCAATTTTTTTATTCTTGCAATCACACTGTCATTACTACATAAGTCAGTATAGAACCGTTTTATATCATCTGCAGCAGGACCAGAAAAATGGCACTTTTCAACTAGGACTTGTAATGCCACATTTACTTGGTCTTCACCTACTTTTCCATCCAAAACAGATGCTGGAGAGAGGCAAGCTGCACCATATGTGAGCTTATATTTCAATGGTGATCTCATACATATCTTCTTACACAAACATTGAAATATTTTCAGACAATCTTCACGAAAATGTAACACCTGAACGTCAGATAGTTTCACAGATGTAAATGCTGCTCGGGTTGCAAATCCAATGTCAACTTCTTTTGGAGAACACACATTCTGGATCAGTTAGATTTAGTTTCAAAAGATCTTCAGAACTTACAGCTTCAAGCAGAATGGACTTCTTTATAAACCTGGACATAAGGGATTTCAGTAGCTTGAGCAAATGTTCATAAAGGAAGGGCATCATTGGTGAATCTGACTGAAACCTGACAAAAAAGGGTTCTATATCAGCTGCAATAGTCTGAAAGAAAGCTAGCCTGACTGGTAACAGAGGATTGCTCACTTGTGACTTAATAGTTTTAAAGTTTTCACACCTTGCTTGTTCCTTGGTACCAAAAGGTACTGTGTTTTTCCCACCACATTTCCATTGTCTAACCACCGAATTGGACAAAACTCTTTTGGAAAAACTTTTGATCCTGTAATTCTTGTGAAATCTGCTCTCTGAGCTGGAACATTTTTAAATAAATTGTACACTGCTCTTAAGAATACCACTACGATCCAACCAGAATTCTGAAAAGATGCTTTGAAAGCACCATGAGGAACATGAAGTCTGCAGCTTCCTATTTCCAGCAATGTTGTACTTTCTAGCTCATTAATGGCTACGTTTTCCTTGAGAAAGGTGAGAAATTTCCAGTTAACTGCTGGTCCATCCACTATGTTTTTCAAATTGTTACCTTTTACACCTTCTTGAAATGCCAGGAGCAAGTCACTAGCTTTGGTATGCCCAGAAACAAAAATACAAATTTTTCCAGAAAAATAGTAAATTTCCCCGACTTTTCCAGAAAAATAAAATTCCCCGACTTTTTCCAAGTTTTCCAGACTGGTAGACACCCTGCAACAGTGAAAGCAAACCACACAAAGAATATCGTTAATGCCCTAGAAGAAATTCTACACTGATGTAATTTTTCAGATTATGGAATATCATAGTGGTCTGCGAGACAGTCTCTTCCCGGCTCCCCCCCCCTGCATCAGTGTTGCCAACTTAGCTCTCTTGGAGTAAGATCTGGCTCTTTCGTGCACTTGTTTGCCTGTGAACTGGGGTGCCCTCCCCCGTACCTCACTATGATACCATCACTGGTTCCAGCCAACACAGACCAACTTTTGCCATGATTATACATTTTGCACGTGACGTGATATTGTTTTATTGACTGCGTTTCCCCATCCCCTCTTATATCCACGGCTCCTTTTTTTATAGCGCTGTGTTGACGTGAAATTGGCATAATATTGTTATCAGGGAATAATTTATTTTCCATTTCGTACGACCATGAGATGGGTGATGGTGCCGGATCTATAGACTGTCTCAACCTTAAAAGTCAGTATGGAAGTAAATGGATTACTTCCCTATCTAATACATGCGTTTTGCCAATAGCTCTGTCCTTCTCTACGACCGCTGCATTGCCAGATGTTACAAAATTTACAAAATGTAAAAGTCACTAATTTCAAACAGTGAAATCATTATCCTGTAGTTTTTTATGCTCTATTTACTGACGACATTATATAACCTGTCATAAATTCATATGATCTGAAATTTCCATAATTATGCAATTTTGCAAACGCTTACATTTTTTCTAGTAAATACTTCAAAAGCCATAAATATCAAACTGCTTGAGCAACTTCGCCACTTTTTTTTTTCTATGGTGTTTGTAGATATGATATTCTTCGCCTGAGTGAACTAATTTGCTTATGAAGAGATTGTATAAATTATCAGACTGTAACACGAAAAATTTGTTTAGCGAGAAACTTTTCGGTTTGTCGCAATACACGTGCAGACCAAGCAAGAAAAAGTGTTGACCATTGTTTGAAGTTATTTTTAGAATGCATTGTTACTTCACAGCACTGTTATTTTTTGCACAATCGTAGTTTATTTACGCAGGCTTTCTCGCATATCAAATTCATTGCACGCCGTGACACCGAAGTTACAATTCAGTTGCAGGCAGGTGCCCCGGTTCGTAATAAGTGTAGTGTGCTGTGTGATAATTGTGGATTGCATGTAAGTTACATATTTCATTTAATAATGGATAGAGAAGCTGGAAAAAGATGCAGTATGGGTAGAGAACGCATAATAGTTATGTGCATGTTAAATCGATTTTTAAAGTCAATGAATATCAGAAAGGCGGTTAAGACAACTGCTGATGTTACAGTGTGTTCTGAAAGTCCTATATACAGAATAAAAATATATCTTAATGTTTGTTTTTGCATTTTTTAAATTCTGTTTATGTAGAGGATACAACATTCAACGAAAGAAGTAACAATAGTTGTGTGTATTAAACATATAATGCAAATGTAAAATAGTTACGTCGAAATATACACTTTTACATGCAAATCTTGAGGTAACTATCGTTTTTCTGAAAATTCATGAAATACATAGATTTTGAAGATTTCCTCCATTTGTTGATTTGGCAATGCCACGCTCCATTTAACCAATACTGACTTTTAAGGTTGAGATGCACTATAGATGGTGAAAACTAAGAATAAATTGTCATCAATTTAGAATTAACGGTAGTAGCATCGCCCCACCCCTTTGACAACTAACATTACTCTAGGAAGCACTTCGTAAATCTAACTCCTTGAAAGTCAGTTTTAACTCCATTTAAGGTGAAATTTCGCTCTTTTATGCACACCAGGTTTGGCAACACTGCCAGGAGACATATGGGAGTATTATTTGATTTGTTATGTTGGGAATATCAAACTTCCGATGGAATAGAAAATGATATCAACGGGAAGAGGGCAGTTTGAAGAAGTGATTGCCCAGCAGAAAAGTCGAAACTCCCATTTGATTAGCTGCAACTTGATGTTAAGTTGATTCCCCACAAGGAATGCATGGGATTCCGAAAATTCTTTTTAGTCATATATTTTACAGGTCGTATCTAACTTAATAATCAACTTTGAAAAATGCTTTGACCTGCCACATGTGGAGAAATTCATACTCTCTTGTACCCCCATGTTTTTCTTCAGTAGCATTGCCCATTCCGACGATATTCAAATAAATGCACACATGGTGCATAACTGTATCTCCTCGCCTTAAATCAATTAGTGACACTGGTGTCAGTGAAGCAACTTGAGATTTCATCAGCTAAATGGAGTTTTCATTGTAATATCTTATGCTTCTCCTTGTAACATTTCTATGAATGCAAAAACAGATATGATATTTGGTACCGTGATCGCCAAGATAGTAAAGAACATTTTCAAAAATCGACATTTCCTGATATTGGGACTTCGATAAATAATTTTAATATTATAATTAATAATATTTTTAAGGAATTTTAATATCAAAAGTGCAGGAAATCAAATCACATATGTGTTCTACAAGCAGGTTCATTATTTTTGTCATGAATGTCATTTGGTTCTTATTGATTGATTTGGTGTTCTAAGTCCACTTTATGCACAGTAAGGCAAATTGTGACTGGACCTACAGTTTAAAGTGAGATCCGAACCACTATGTGCCTCCACCAGGTATCGAACCCAGGACCCCTTGATTACAAGGCAACAACGTTACCACTGCACCATCGGGGAGGCCCCATTTTGTTCTTATTGATGGATATGTTTTTTAATTATTTTTTTCTTATGGAAGACACGATGTACAGTATTGTCATTTCCTGCTTCAGAGGAAATGAAACTAAAAATTGGTTTAGTATAAATTATTTTGTTGTAAATATTAACACTACTTCATAACGAATGACAATTTTTAAACAACGATACTGATAATAACAATTCCAATGCATGTTTTCCACTAATTCCTTCAAATATATTGACTTCAAGCATTTTAAATTGTCCTTACATTGCAGATTACTGATATGCAGAGTAAATAATAACACTAATAACGAAGAATGAAAAATAAGTTTTATATTTCAAACTTCCTTTCTTATAAATATGGTATTTGCAGAGAGGGTGAGAGGCAACTTGGGTTGCAATTCTTTACACTTTTGGGGGATCATTACATCATTTATATAATGCCTCCATGATAATCGTGACGACGAAGACGAATGATGATGAGATTGGAAATATGTTACTGGAAACTAGAGTGATACATTGGCAAAATAATAAAGCTGCTGTCAAAATAAAACTTATTGTATTGCTTTGAAATGTGCTTATTTATTTGATGTGATTTTCTATGAGCCTAGAAAAAAGAAACAATTTGATTTAACAGACTTCTTACTCATCCTCCCAAAGCAAATTCCCTGATTTTTCCAGGGAATTTTAGAATACATTTGGAGGCCATTTTGTGGTGTTTAACGTTCTAGTAACTAAATATTATGTATTAAAATACACTTGCAGAAACTACAGAAGCAAGTATATTCACCAGTATAAAATAAATTAACAAAAATAAAGTATAAAAAACATTTTTATGTAGGATATCTCCCATCAAGAAGCTGGTTCAAGAAAAATGTGGCATTTACTTTCATTCCCAAATTAGGGAAAGTATAAATAAATAAAAAAACTCTTAACTTTTTGAATGCACAAGGGTCGTTCAAGTTTGTCTAAAACTTTTATTTCTAGTAAGAGAAATAGAAAGTCCTACAAGCACCAAACTAGGTCAGTTTTTCAAAGTATTCCTCATGTGCATCCAGGCATCACTGCTGGAAGTGGGCTGCTGTTATAACCATGTCAGAACATCTTACTGTGTGGAATTTCTTCCCTCTTTGTGGTCTTTAAGGGGCTCTAACGAGGGGTAATCCCTGGGGGCTAAGTCTGGACTGTAAGGGGGGATGAGGCAAAATCTCCCAAGTCAGAGTGGTTATTGTCAAAATGCTGGAGTGTGGCCGGGCACTGTCATGCAGAAGAATAATATGTTCAAACAACATTCCAGGTCTTTTCTTGGGAATATCATTTTGGACGGCACCCTTGAGCAATACTGGCCAATAACTGTGGCTTCTTGCTCCAAAAAATCCACATGGATGAACAAATGTATCAATGAGGTTCAATTGTTACTAACTCTCATAAAAAAAGGTAAAGTGCTCCCCTGTGCATAGCACACATGAAGGCATATAGGGGGTGTGGGGGTAACGCCCCACACTTTCCTGATCCGGTCGTGAGTGGGGGTGATGTGATCAGCATCACGCCCCTGACTGCCTTTACCCCCCAGGGTTTCTACCAGGTACCCATGTTATTCGACGCTGGGTGGGCGCCGGGGCCGCTTCCATCGTTAGAAAAGTTCCCGGATTTGAACCGGCCGGGGATCGAACCCGGGACCTTTAGCATGGTAGTCAGACGTGTTACCGACTGAGCCACCGCGGCCAGTAACTCTCATTCTTCACCAAACTGTTGACACCATTCATACACACCCTTGCTGGTGACAGCAATCTTCTCTCAAAGTTTCAGCTGGCTTTTATGTTCACCTTCACAAATGAATTTGATTATATACCACTACTCCACAGTTACAAAAACACTACTTACTGTCATTTTTGCTGACACTATTGCACATGCAGCAACTAGTATTATCATTCTCCAGCCATTCACTACTTTTATGTGCACATATGTGTTGATCAACATTGAACGACCCTTGCATTTTCAAAATTTCCCAGTTTGAAGGTACAGAAAAACAACTACCACCACCTTTATCACTATGATTCACTTACTTTGATCCTGAGAGAACAAAACTCGAATGGGTGTCTGGCTCAAGGCAGAGAGTATCTGGGCCATGAGCTTTGAGCACTTGAACTGGGCAGCAAATCTCGCTTGCTTTGGTCTGTCGTCTTCCACTATAATAATTACATTCACGAAGAGAGCCATCATGCTTCTCATGGTTTCCAGAAAATCCTTTCTGTTTGAAATAGCTGGAAAAGGAGAGAAATCTGATTATTTTTCTGCTTAATATTTAGGAAAGTGCATAAATGCTATGAAGGTCTTGCTTCTTTCCAGTGTGAAATAGTTACTGGTGCACTGGAGGAACATGGAAATAAATACTAAATGCATGTCCATAAAATTAGATGGGTGGCAGAAGTTGCCATGTCAGAGCACAACCCCGTGTGTTCGGAGCACATGTAGAGATGGCACTCCCATTTATCGGGCCTGTAATGAACTTTCAATTCACACGATCACCAGCTCTGTATCAAATGGGACTCGAAAGTGCCCCGGAAAGAGGTCGGTCTGACGTTCGAACTACGCAATGCAGCCCGGATGACGTTGCCGCACAGTGCATAGGAATCAGTGACTTTTGTCCTTGTCTTTCTTTGCTTTTCCCATATGTGGTACCAGCACAATTCTGCCCAGCCACCTATTTTCATGGCCATGCACATGACACTGAAATTGCCTATTATGCTAACATTGATAGATTTGACAAGAAAACATTCTATTGATCTGTGAGTTCATTGAAATACACACTCCTATACCTCTTCGTGAATTTTTTCACTTTTAACCAAATCAAAATTTCAAATTTATCTGAATTTTTAAGATCATAAACTCATACATATTAATGCTTATATTACAATGTAAAATGGATCTCAGAAGAAACAAACTAAACATATATTAGATTAATTTCAATTTTTACAAAATTGATCGAATCAAGCTTTTCTTCCGGCCACCTGTCACACCTCAAACTTTTTCTGCATCCTTACCTGCAACACTTGTGGTGACTTTTACCAGGGGGGAAACATCCACAGCCCTCAACTTTTTCACTCAAACCCTAGACTTCACTGTCACCATCCATACCAACAGCCACGATACCTACCACTCACAATTTTCGCAAGAGAAGCATATTTTTCCATGTTTCTGTCTGAAGTTGCATCCTGCGGCCATGGAAATTTCTGGTGTCTGGTGAGTGTTTCGTATATACAGTACTGTAAACTACAAATACACACTCTTCTAAAGTAAAACTTATTGCAGTCCCCTGGTTACATTTCAGCAGTAGTGTAACTAACACGCTCTGTGCCCCTACTCATTATTATTTTTTTTCTAAAATATAATTCATGCCTACATTTATATTATGTGTGTAAAAACATGAAAATATATGTAATCTGAATCATTGTAAAAAC
The DNA here is from genome assembly GCF_977018435.1 of Lepisma saccharinum. NCBI lineage: Eukaryota > Metazoa > Arthropoda > Insecta > Zygentoma > Lepismatidae > Lepisma > Lepisma saccharinum. The sequence goes on along the minus strand of NC_139249.1, from coordinate 22,985,429 downwards.
TGGTACGAAAGGTTAAGACAACAGACAAACTGTAAAAAATTATGTGTAAAAATACATGAGTTTTAAAAAGTGGGTCACATCTCTCTAACAAGTCTATGATGTCGATGTTCCCTGAGAGCCAAACTACAGGCGAATAATGTTATTATTAAATCTAAAACTCTTTTAATAATTTCGCACCACTTATCCATACCTTGTTGTAACATTGTTTAAATATCTTTATGATTTTTCCAGGCACTATATGTTATACATGCATTCAAGTGAATTCAGTATATTTCGTGTTCTTTGATTTTTTTACTTAAACCTTTACACCATGCACCATTAAAGTGTTTACCTAACCTATCGGCAAAAAAACAGAACGGCTCACAATAAACAGCATCTAAAATAGATGAGTGGCATAACCCAAATCTCTTTGGTGATAGTGCTAGCATAATAATAATCGGAGGTTGAAATATTCAGCTAATGAAGGATTTCTTCTGAATCTGCTAACTTACTTTCTACTTTTCTAGTGATTAACATTTTCTGTTTCCAGTTGTAGGGGTAAAAAATGTGTGTTTGGTTAAAAATATATTTTAACACCGAAAAGAAAACTTTGTGAACTATCGGTCTTTTTTAATCTATCATTCTTAATGCACCCCCAAACCTCATGTGCCCCCTGCACGGCGGGGGTTGCAGGTGTGTTATTTATGCCACTGCCTATCAGGTTCTTCAAGGAACATTTTGCAATTTTATATCAGATCAGTAGAATATTGTTTGAAATGTTTTAAGTCAACTTTATGCACAGATAGGCTAATCAGGACTGGACCTACAGTTTAAAGTGGGATATGAACAACTTTGCATCCTCCTCCGTAGCCAAGCAGGTTAAGGCATTCACTCGTCTTGAGATCGTTCGCTGCAGGACGGCGTAGGTTCGAATCCGGCTCTGGTCTGAATTTATTCGGCAGGTGGCAACCCACCATTGTGAGGAAATTGGGGAGCTCCGAGTGAGTGAGCGTAATCCGGTCGCAAAGTCCTACAACGGTTGGGAGTTGGTCAGGCTGACCACCCGTCCCCCTAGTCTGGCTGCAGATCTCCACGCCCCCCTGGTGGCTCACGTGGGAGGGAGGCCAGCAGTCGGTAGGTAAGCCTTGGTCCAATATTGGGCTCTTGCGCTATAGGATTATGAACAACTTTGCAATGTATCGAACCTGGGACCCCTTGATTACAAGGAGTAGAATATTGGTATCAGTATTAGCATGCAATGTTAATTGGTCTTGACTCATTGTCTAGTGCCTCCACATTTAACTTTCTGTCAACTATCTCTGGAAACATAATGTTACAATAGGAACAAGTAGAAACACTAAAAAATGGATAATGTCCAATTAAAACTGCATGCTAACAAAGAACCACTGCCACTAACATTCAAAGAAGTCTGTATTGGTATCATTATCAACAATTTCACACTTTCACACTAGTCCATCCTTAGAAAATATCACACAAGAAGGAAAACAAGTTGCCGGTTGAAAACTATGTTTCATGTGTCCATGTGCACCATGGACATATGTGGAATTTGAATACACTACATGATTTGCGCAAACATTTTATTAACGATGATAATTCACACCACTTGACGTCCAGATATGGCACTTTAGAACGTGACACATTAAACTCTATGAAACACAATAACATCAACGCATTTCCGACGAAAAGTAGAGATACGACAAAACAGTATTCAGCTGGTGAAGTGTTGACATGTTACATTATCTATGGAAAGGAAAGGGGTGCAGTAATCTGCTTTGGAAGTAAATTATATTATTTTTATGCTAATTGGAAACTAGGTAAAAGGTTTCTCCCGCAATATTTATAAAGACAATGAACAATGACAATTCCCACCAACCAGAAAGCAGCAGCCTCTCGACACCAGTCCTCCAGCTGACCACGTAATCTGCTTCGTTCACGGATCGGACCATCACTTCCACTTGCTGGCTAATGCGCAATGCAGTGATGACTTCAGAGGCCACAGCTGATTCTCTCGCGGAAACTATTATAACTGGAAGACCTTCATCACTCTGAAAGAGAGGTGTTCCTGTTAATATCCATCGAACTATATTCGAGATAAGACAGATCTATTGATAATGGCCAAAATGAGATTATAGGTATATTGATAAAATTGCTGATAATTTTATACATTCAATATTGCTATAAATTGTCTGTAATTTGGTGCAAAATTCAACAATTTATTTCTTAATGAAAATAATTTATTTACTCTGATTTTGTAAAGTCGATACCCAAACGTGTAATTCCTTATTACTAAAGTAAAAAAAATTATAGAGTCCCCTAGTTACATACATTAACATGTTGACTGACACAATAGAAGAAAAAAATTCCCTGGGGTCACAGTTTTATTACAAGAATATAATAAAAATGTTGAAAGCCATATGGTTTTTAATGATTAGATGAAAAATTGTTATTTTTTATTATTTTATCGATCCCCGGCCGGTTCAAATCCGGGAACTTTTCTAACGGTGGAAGCGGCCCCGGCACCTACCCAGCGTCGAATAACATGGGTACCTGGGGGAAACCCTGGGGGGTAAAGGCGGTCAGGGGCGTGATGCTGATCACATCACCCCCACTCACGACCGGATCAAGAAAGTGTGGGGCGTTACCCCCACACCCCCTATACGCCTTCATGGCGTGGTGCTATGCACAGGGGAACACTTTACCTTTTTTTACCTTTTTTTTTTATTATTTTATGTGCTTCAGTCATATGCAACACTTTGCGGCATCAGAATCAATTATTACGTTGCATGTGATGTGGGTTACATTTGGCTCATCATATTTTTTGTTTTTTCTGAGCACTGTTATTGTTTTTTTTTTGAGCATTTAGTCTTTTTTTTTATTTGTAACATGACTCTGCCATATACTATTGTATCAATATCATTTGAGGAGCTGGCCAGCAATAATTCAAGGCCAAAAGCACAATTGGAAAACTTGAAAACAGTTCATAAGTTAAAATGTTTTTTCTGTTTACCTGTCAGATTTAAAACTAAATAAGTTTTCCACGAACCATCTGCAAAAATTTTGTCCATGGCCTGGGGACACTCTTCACATAACATGTATGTTACAGCATGGTAGCGTGAGTTGCCTGTGCACCACGAGGCTCCCAAGGTAAAGAGACATGCAAGTTAAATACAACTCGCATGGCAGTTATAGTGCGCGTCAAATCTCCTGCATATGGCGATAGCCAATAGCAGCGCACTGCAGCGGTGCAGTGTCGAAATCTCACACGGAAAGAGACAGCGTGATCGAGCGAAATGCCTTGTCACGGAGAGCACGGAACATTAGATAATATAACATATAATAAACATAATGGGAGAAAAGAACATACCTGATTAGGGACTGCATAATTCTTTCAATATTCTCAAGGTGGAAGTTGTAGAGCCTTTGCAAGATATTTTGTCCCTTAAAGAGTACGTTATCTTTTTGGTAGTAGAAAATTCGCCACGATCGTAAATTTCAAAGACTGTTCTACGAACTACGTCTTTTTTCAAAGTCATCTAAATTTGTCGTTCTTTTCGGTATGTTAATGTGCTTTCTAGTCTAGGTTATTGAAACATTGGAGCAGGCCCCGATCCACATTGTTTTGCCCCCAAACATATCCGAGAAACGGTAGCTGTTAGATCCTGGCACTTCTTAAAGTCAATTTTACTTCTTTGTTCGTCAATCGATACTTTTTTTTTAAAAAAAATTGTACACCTGAAAAATCACCTGTCGTGCCTGGCTTCGTACAACACTGTATTTTTCCCCTCTTCTCTCGCCATCACTACCACTTGGTTTACTCAACGACATGCACACACCTACTAAACACATGAAAAAAAAAAAAACGAACAATGACGGTATCCTCTTCGTCAACTTCTTCTGCCATCACTGGGAACGAACGTGCCCTGTTCCCTTAGCTAATCGGAAAGTTTCAGAATGCAACAGGAACGAAGGGAGAGCAAAAAGGATACAATGCAAATACGTTTATAATAACATTGCTTCTACAGAGGGAACGGTATAAGCTACAATCACGCTTGTTTTTCGTACATACTCACAAATTCATTATCTTTCCATCTGTTAAACTACTGACACTTGAAATAATCTATTTATATCCAAGCGCCAGGTACACGATTTAGTAGCGAGATGAAACAGCTTCTGAACTAGGCAACGCCGCACGTCCGTGATTCGCTGGTGCTGTTCAGTCGTTCAAGGCCATATGCAGGAGATTTGACGCGCACTCTAACATGTTAATTAAAGTAAATGATCCATTCAAGCTCTTCATGCAGCATTTGAAATTTGATATTGAATAGTTAGACTACAATTTACTGTTACTCTTATACCACTTGATACTGGTGCTTTATCGGCATTGACAAAAATTTCATTTAGTTTTTCATGCATCATATCAAAAATGTAAATGAGATAAATTCATCAAAGAATCTGAGAATGCCTGTACAAATTTGGACTACCAGGTACTGTAAATATTAGTCTACTCTAATAAAAAAAATAATTAAAGTTCAGATTGGACGAGTAGCAATAGTGACATATTTTCTGTCCAAAGAAGCATTTATCAGTTTTCAACAAAATTTGGAGCGATTTTACAATACCGGGCACTACCCCAATTTCGTTCATATTTTGCATACTCAATAATGTAGGGCTCCTAATCATGAATCTGCAGTTAAAATTTGACGATCACGTGTTGAACTTGCAAAATAAGCGATTCCGTGATCGGAACAGACACCCTCGATTTTCAAGAAAACTAATGTTTATCGCAAGATTTTGTGTTTCGAATACTTAAAAAATGTAATATATATTCATTTTACTACGACCCGAAATTTTAACTATGTTAGCTTAACCTAACCTAGCCGTGCATGGTTCGTGGGGCTTTCCGTGAATGGTTCATGGGGCTACCCGTGCATCGTTCGAGGGGTGTAAGGCTATATGCGACTCGGGACTGTCAAAAAATGTCAGTTTCCTAGCACTTGAGCGACAAATTTTAACCACAGAATCGTGACCAAGTGTCTTAAATTAGTGAGTATGCGAAATATGAACAAATACCCCTGCATTATTAATATTTACCCAACTATAAGTAACTAAAAAATGGCTTTTTTTAAAGCAAAACTTAAGATAAAAATGACATCATTTCCTCCCTTCACGTAAGATGCCATCTTTCTCACATGAACAACACGCTCCCTACACTGTTGCCAAACTAACCTGTAATCAAACTAGTCCACATTCCACTTTTCTCATTTTCCTGGTGCTCGTCACATTAACATTTCTCTCTTCTTCCATTCTTCCATGCTGAATGCACTGCAACTAACAATGCAACAGTGTGGCAACGTCACTTGTTCATATCACAAAACATGGTTCCCAATAGCTTTTTGTGTATCGACAATCATCGTGGTAATTAATAAAGTTATTTTACAACTTCTGCACATTATTTTGCAATTTCTACACGTGAGCACCAAATCTTAACTGAAGATACGTCATCAGAACTCCATAATTAGTGATTATTCGAATTATTAATGAAATTATGGCATTTTAAAGGGGTTTTTTCCAAGCAAAACTTTAGAACTTCTTCACGTTATTTTACAATTTCTACACGTGAGCACCAATTTTTAACTGCAGATTCGTGATTAAGAGCCCTACATTATTGAGTATGCGAAATATGAACGAAATTGGGGAAGTGTCCGGTATTGTAAAATCATACCCAAAATTTCTTACTTTACAAGGAATTCTACTTCCTTTTTGTATTCACTTCAACAACAGTGACTAAAATAAAAAAATAAGTGTAACACTGCGCTTGCAGTTAAGTACTTACTAGCGATGCCTGACTGGTACGGAGGGCTGTAGTTGATAAACTCGATGTACTTGGTGAAGACAAGTAGTCTGTAAACGTCTGTTGCCTCATGGGATCACTAACTGGCAAATTTTGATGCACTTGTGGTCTGGCCATGGAATGACAAGCTGGAACATGCGAGGATAGCCTATTATTAGAAATCCCTGTTGAAAACTGAGGTGCATTCAAGTTTGCCGAGTCACGTCCAAGAACTTTCACCCCAGGCACTGAAATATTAGAACCTTGTTCAGAATATACTGGGTTTTTAGACACAAACCTACTCTGAATAGATGGAATGGAACCACATTTGTCACTTGGGTGTTGTTTGGGCACTACATTCAAATGTTCACTAGGTTTGTGCTTTGAAAGAACACTTAACTTATTATTGTTGGGTTTTCTATATTGCTCACTACTATTAACGCTAGTTCTACCTTGAAATACTGACGTCCTATTGTTCATATTTTCACTACAAGTACTGGAAGGTTTGGGGGCAAGTGCATTGTGTACAGTGGAGGAAGGGTCACTTCTGCTAGTGGTACTCACTTGGGGTTTGCTACACAAAAACTCAACTTCGTTCCAATCATCAAAAGTTAAATCCGTGATATCATCAACCACTAACGCACACTTGTTGCTCTCAGGATTAGTTGGTTTACGGTTTGCAGAATTACCACTGTTGCCGAGTCTCGCTTCTAATTCTTTCCAGTTTGGTTCTCTCACTACAGAACCGTTTCTGGGTTTATTGCTACTGCTTAATTTACTTTGCAGTGTGGGTGATGAGTTGCAGTTGGACTTTTCTGTAAGAATGACTGGTTCGTCCATTTCCTCCTCGTCACTGTCACTTAATGTATATATTCTTCTTCTCCTCTTTACAGCTGGATCAGGACTGTCTTCATCCTGTTTCTTTCGCTTCACTTGTTCATTTCGACCACCTACTTCCTTCTTCTTCTTCTCCTCTTCAACCAGGCACTGCTCTACAATGTCAAGTAGTGATTCATCAGTATCCACATCATCTTCTTCATCTTCAACACAAAATGAATCCTGAAATAAAAGTACATCTTCAATATTACATGCTCCCATTTATCTTATATCTTAGTGACATTTGGGCAGAAACAGAACTCTTAGACAATACCTGGTTTATCACAGTAGCCACATTAAGTGAGGGAAAAGTATCTCCAGTTTAACCTACACATGCACATCTTTATCGGAAAATATAAAAAATGCTGGAAATGGAAAAGGAAGTTAAAGAGAATCTGCATTATTTTTCCCTGGAAATTTTCAATGGTCCACTTTTTATAAAAATGCCAAACGAAAGAAGTAATTCAAATCATCATTTAAAAATAATTCTAAAATTAGAATGCTGAAACATGGCTCTGGATTGTTGCTTTTAAGCTTGTGGACCAACTACAATAATATTCATAATTCAATAATAATTGAAATGGATATAATTTACTGCTCACTGCTGCCATCTTTAAATAATGTAGCAATTATCTATCATCTTGCATTTTGTGTGCAATAGTGCATATCAAAAGGATTTATTTTATCTGTCCTTTCTGAATTTTCTTGAAAAACTCAAATTCCCGTTAAAGTAACATACAACACTTAAAACTTTAAATTCTTATTGGTGCTTCACAAATATAATGCATGTATCTTCAGAGTTGTTTTGCACCCACTTTATTCGCACATAGGGTAATCAGTAACGAAGAAGCAATTTAAAGTGGAATCTGAACCACTGTTTAATGTGCCTCCACCGGATGAAACCCAGAACCTCTTGGCTACAAGGCAACAGCGATACCACTATGCCATCAGGGAGGCTCTATGTATACACCCTTCTCCTTGCTGGGTATTGGCAATTCCAAAATCATGTTTCGTCTGTCGTACCCTGTTACAACTCTAAAAATTAATCATAATGGTTTCGTACAGGGGAAGGGGGGTTATGGTCGAAGGGAGGTTTCTCCCCCCTTGAAAATTAATACATGCCCAGTGGAACATTGTTCTGTATTGTACATTTTGCCTCATTCGATAGTTAACACATTGGGGTCTCACGACGGGCATAACTCGCAGTGCACTTAAAGTCAATGTGGACGAACGACGGGCATAGCCCGTCCTGCGGTATGCAATAGCTTTGCCTATTGAGCTACGGGCTATGTTCGTACTTCGTCTCATGTGCGTGTTCATTCAAGCCTCTCTGTTGAAATTCCAACCGCTAGGTGACTAATGTGCTATTTTTATCTCGCACGTGGGACTGTTCGGGTTGATGTACGTTGCATTGTTTAGAATGGCGTTATTAGATCCAGACTGCATAGCCGAAATTCTGCATGAGGATTCCGCCTCAGAGTTTAAAGTTAGCGACAATTTTGATGATGCAGATGAATTTGCAGATTTGGAAGGTAGGTTATATTCGTAATAATTAATTGTTGACAATATAAACAGTGTTGCAAACTCTAGTATTTGATGAATGAAGTCAGAAGAGGTATATTTTTTGTGTTTATTCATCTTGCCTCTTGCTTGATTCCACTACATTTATTATTTTGTATAGTGTATGTCAAATGAAAATTTATTTTATTTATTTAGTTTATTTATTTGTTTAATGTTTACAGATGACGCAGAACCAACTGATACATCGTCTGGTCCTATACTGCAGCCACTTTTTCATACAAAAGCTAATTACCTGTAATTTGTAATTATTTTTTGTTATGTGCACATAAGAAGTATTCTTATGAAAGATTCAAAAGATGTATTGATAGTTTATGTAGTTAATTATTGAAATTTCCAGAATACGAACTTAAAATATCTCTATATTAACATTTGTTACAATGTTGTACTTTTTCTTTTCTCACAAAACATTGCTGAAAAAATATTAAAAAATGTCTGAAAATGAAAGGAAAATGTAAAAAATTTTTGTAGATTTAAGAAATGTGTGGTAAATAAAAACAAATTAAAAATATTTTTTCTACGATTTTTTGAAAAATAACCAAAAACCGCAGACCAGAGGTACAAATGCTGTATTATGAGGTCAGACCCGAATGTGTAAAGTATGTGGATATATTTAAATTCCCTCTACTTGGTATGACAAGTACAAGGTGAGTATTATGGAAGAAGGAATGAATGAACGTAAGTAGAAGAAAGTGCATTTTAATCACTTACATTCATGTAGGATGAGTCCTCAAAATCATCCTGTGAAAATACATCTGCCCTGGGTTTCCTTGGGGCAGGTATTTTGAAAGCTCTAGGGTGCACTGGGCTCTTCACTGATTGCAGGTACTTTGCATGAATGCTGAAATGAAAATCAACACACTATGTCAACGATTGCAATAAATAATCACAAATTAATTATCAACAACACGTGAAAGTATGTTCCATTTTTTTTTTTTTTTTACTTCGTGTGTGCAAAATTAAGGAAATTTATCTTCTGAGTAGTATTACAAAATACAGAAGAATCCCAATCAGGAGTAGAAAAATACAGGGTGCCCAGTCGCCATGTCAGCCGAATTTTCAAATTCAGTTCTAAATTTATTTTTAAAGAAATGTTTTGAGAACACTTATGGAAATTTCTATTATGCTTTATTTATTTTTTTTAAAAAAAAGGGGGACTGGCACCTGAATTATTTTTAGTTTTCTCTACCCCTGATTTCAATTAAATATATTTCAATATTTTACATTTTCCAGAATTTTAAGTTCTTTAGATCCAGTCTCCTGGAAAACTTAATCATAGTTTTACTGTAATACAATAAATTTTATGTTTTTTTTGTAGCAACCACATTACAATTAAGACTTATTGTATTATTTTGTAATGTACAACAGCTTTATATTATCACTTTAACTGCCGGGCTGAATTTTGAATTTCCTTGTGGGAGACTGGAGCTATTTTCATGTTGTGTATAATTAAAATGCACACGGCCTGTGTAATACACTTATATAAACTTAGTCTTCCCTAGGCCTTCCTGTACACACATCCTGTAGTAACAAAGTAGTTTCATGCACACATTTGTTTTGAAAGAAGCTGTGTATAAGTACTATACACGCTGCCTGCAAGTTCTGTATCAATCTGATGCACATGGCCTGCAACAGGAGATGCTGTGTGTATCAATTTGATACAAATGGCAGTTCAAGTGTTAAGAACAATCATTAGCCATGGGTCAAATTAATTGTTACTCTATCAGTATTGGCCAATAGAGGCACATTGGTGTATCATTAAACTGACAATAATTTTACCAATCTGATATTTCTATAAACAGCCTGCAATTGACTGTAAAATTCTGCCATTTTGTTATTTTATGAAGAAAACAAAGGTATAATCCATATACTTTATTCATGGTGGTTGCGGTAAACGCGGTTTAAAATTACTTACGTGAAATTTAAAAGATTTCGTAATTCCACGTTGCACAATTACGAAATCTTTTACATATACTTTAGCTGGCTGAACCATTGAAGTTACGTAAATTCTTCTAGGAAATAAACAAACCTATTTACATAGTCTTCAAAGAATGTTTGCTATTTATTTCAGAAGTACAAAATCAGTTAAATTTCATGTCAGTCAATCCTACTTTTCAATATCATTTGCACTGTTTCTTTAAATTTACGTAAATTCTGAAGTGCCTTCATCAACAAATATCCAACTTTTAAAAGAAAAGTTGATTCTCAGTTAACAAAAATAGTTTTCTAGGTCTGGAAATCTATTTTATATTTACATTTTGCAGTTTTAGGAATTAAAATTTCTTCCCCTTAGGTTGATACACTTTTAATAAATAGAAAATACAGCAAACTTCCTTCTATAAGTTACTCATATCTTCACTGTTTAATGAAAGCCAGTGTAATACCAGTATAATACAGTTATTAACACAAACTATATTCACAATTAAATAGCAATTAGAAATAGGTTACAGCACAGGTAGAGATAAGTTACTGGAAAAGTAATGACAGCCGTGACTCAACCAGGAATCAAATTGTCTCCTTGACATTCTATATCCATGCCTACACCAACCCATATCTAACCTCTGGCTTAACCACTATTTTCACAATTTACATATCTTTTGTGTATATTTGTTTAATCCAGTTATACTACAACTCATTTTTTCATTTGATACTTGTGGACAAATACACAGATAAATTCCATCTCTCTGTGAGTTTGATTTTTTTTAAGTCTACCTTATGCACAGAAAGGTTAATCGGGACTGGACCTACAATTTAAAGTGGGATCCGAACCACTATGTGCCTCCACTGGGTATCAGGACCCCTTGATTACAAGGTGACGACACTACCACTGCGCCATCCGGAAGGCCTCCATATCTCTGTGATTGAGGGAACTATTCAAACTGAGAAAGTTAATAAAATAACTTATTGAAAACTGGACAAATAAAAAATATACTTTCTGAGCCGCTCAAAATTTGAAGGCCAAGTCAGAGTTTCCTGAAGCCCACTTCCTGCACTGATAAACTAACTGGGACTGGACCTACAGTTTGCTGAACTACTATGTGCCTTCAGCAGGGATCAAACCTGTAACCCCTTGATTGCAAAGAGTTACCACACCTACTTTAAAATTCGTTTTTCATATTTCTTTATCAGTGTTCCACATATGAAAAATGCTATCACACTAAAAATATTCAGTAATAAGTTTTGGAGCATTAAAAATACATTATCTTTACAAGAAAGAATATAAAAGGTACTTGCAAATGGTTCTGTTTCTGATATATGACATTTCAGCCCCATGTCTGCTGCCAGCCTTCCATCTTCATATTTTATCTTTTTAAGCATTTTTTAAATTTGACCAGTGTTGCAAGTTTTTGAAATGATTTACCGTATTTACGCGTGTATAGTGCACGTGCGTGTATAATGCGCACCCTGGTTTTTGATGGGTAAAAGTTACAAAAAAATATATCTCATATATAATGCGCAGAAGAATCCAGTTTCAAGATATGGCTTCCTTAGTTGTGGGTTGTAAAGCTGGTGCTATGCTGGTCAAGAGTGAATAATATCATACCTATTCAATGAGTCACCTGTTGCTATGTGGACCAAGAGGAGAATATCCTCTTGTGTAAACAATGAGTCTCCAACCCATGCCACCTCCCCCTTCTCCCGCCACTGTGTTTAGCATCCCAAAGCTTTCACTCTTTAACCACCTTATTTATTCTGTAATAGTAGAAAGTGAGATCAAAATTACATTATGGATTTGCAGTGCTCAGGTTATTTTCTATTATTTCTCACCCAACAAATACAGCTGATATGCATCCCATGTGACAGAAGGTGCATGTTCGAATTCCACCAGAGTTGCACTGCTTTTCTTGGTGTCGCAGAACATTACATTACAAAATGAGATATCGTGTGAAATGGCCTTCAAACTTTTATACGTGGTGTTGCTCATTCCTTCTTTACTTTTTCTAAAAGAACTTCAAAATATATACTTTTTCCGTGACTAATGTAACATTTATACGAGGCACATTCAGGACCTTTAAACTAGCAGTTAGCAGCACAAGATTTCTTTCATTAAGGAATTTACACACTCCATATATATATTATTATTTGGCCAGTAATACATTTTAATTATTGTTTTCTTTTCCCTTATGCTTTCTTTCATCCAAAGCACCACAGAAATGAGAACGTCCCTTCATTTTGTGATGAACATATTTCAACCGCATTGCACATTGGCGTCATTATCTTGAATGGAATACTGTTGCTATATTCAGAAACTGCAGGATTTAAGCTTTACAACGATATATAATATGATAGGGTTCCGTAAACATGAAAAATCAATGCAAGTGTACGAAAATCATGGAATGACCCTGTACAGTTTCATGTTGGCTGTCTGAATTATTCCATGCATAATACGCACCACAGTTTTTGGGCTCAAAAATTTTGGAAAAAAGTGCACATTATACATGAGTAAATATGGTAAATATCCTGGTCTGACTGAAGTAGGCTTAGAAAACAAGAGCAGAAATGTTTGTATCTTATTGTGAAACATTGGTTATGTGAATGTTCAAGAAAGTGTAATTTCCTTCAGGGTAAACAATTTTTTAAATGGCTACTGTAATCTCAAATTAGTGCAAACTTACTCCATCCTCTCTTCCTGGCTGCAAAGTTCGTCATTAATGAAGCTCTCATCCAAAGAATCGAGTCTGCTGTTGTCTTCTCCATCTGATGTGCTGTGGTCATCGTCAGATACTTCAGCCTCACTTTCAATGAATTCTCGACCACCTTTTCTCCTCTGAAACAAAAACGCATTCCTACAATGAGTGCATATGTTCAGTATTCTTTAATAAACAATATTTTTGTTAGTTCAACTTCCTCTGTAAGGTAACCATGTGAAAACAAATGCTCTGATAATTCCATGAATTCCAGGTATTTAAAAACAAATTTTCACAGGCTCTGTAACTTTTCAACTAATAAATGTTATCCTACACCGTACTCAAATGATTCAAGTTTATTAAACACTGCCAAAGAATGAATAAAAATAAATAAAAAAACACCAAAGTAGGGGAACCCCCTTGAGCAGTCTACTAACACCCTTCCCCCACCAAGAAAAACTCTTTAGCCGAAATATGCATTTTTTGCATGGTATTTAGGGGTGTGAAGTTGGTTGGCAACATCTTGTTGATTTCTCTCACACTACTTCTTCCGCTACTTTCAAATTAACCAGCATCTGATGCATCACACTTACATTTCAGGGTTCCACAACTAATCACTGCGCACCAGAGTATTCATCAGGTTACATTCTAAACAGTATTGCACTGTTGCATCAAAGTATACAGATTCCTTGAAAATGTCGCCTTCATATGTTTCACCAAGAAGCATTCAAAACTGAAGTGATTTATTTTCGTATTTTGTTATTATAAGTTGCTCTTCTGCCATTTTTTTTATTTTTCCTAATCGTGATGATGAGGGTGATTAGATGAAGGAACACTGACAAGGAACAGCCATACCCGGCAACTTCAGTGGCAAAATTGAAGGTCAGACGGTTAACATATAACAAGCCAAGCTTTCAGTGAATCCTGATGTCATTTTTGTTTCACAACTCTGAGGCATGGTGATGAATTCTGGAAATGGCACAGAAATGCACTTAAAAACTGGGGGTGGATTTCCAATGAAATTGCAAGTTATATACTTAAGGAGAAGAAGTACAGTTTTCTTCACTATGAACAAGATCTTCATGGAATGTGGTTGGAAGGAAGCAAGAATTTTACACGTGGGTCTTAAGAAAGTTAAAAATTGTATTTTGTGATTCCATAAAGAGAAATAATTTAATATTCTGATGACACTCTTGAATATTTTGAAGCAAAACTCTTGCTAAATTAATGCTTATTATAGGAGCGATATACTCACCCACTAAAGTTAGTCAATATTTGAACAACTTTTAACACATTGGGGTCTCACGACGGACATAGCCCGCAGTGTACTTAAAGTCAATGTGGACGAACAACGGGCATAGCCCATCCTGCAGTATGCAATCGCTTTGCCGATTAACTACGGGCTATGTTCGTACTTTGTCTCATATGCATGTTCATTCAAGCTGCTCTGTTGAAATTCCGACTGCTAGGTGACTCATGTGCTATTTTTATCTCGCACCTGGGACTGTTTGTGTTCAGGTTGATGTACGTTGCATTGTTTAGAATGGCATCATTAGATCCAGACTGCATAGCGGAAATTCCGCCTCAGAGTTTGAAGTTAGCGACGATTTTGATGATGCAGATGAATTTGAAGATTTGGAAGGTAGGTTATATTCGTAATAATTAAATGTTGACAATATAAACAGTGTTGCAAACTCTAGTATTTTATGAATGAAGTCAGAAGAGGTAATTTTTTTGGGTCTATTCATCTTGCCTCTTGCTTGATTCTCCTACATGCACTGATGTGTTTTTTTAGTTTTTCCATTTATTATTTTGTATAGTGTATGTCAAATGAAAATTTATTTAGTTTATTTGTTTAATTTTTACAGATGATGCAGAACCAACTGATACATCGTCTGGTCCTGTCCTGCAGCCACTTTTTCATACAAAAGCTAATTACCTGTAATTTGTAATTATTTTTGTAATTATTTTTTGCTATGTGCACATAAGAAGTATTCTTATGCAAGATTCAAAAGATGTATTGATAGTTTATGTAATTACTTATTGAAATTTCCAGATTACGAACTTAAAATATCTCTATATTAACATTTGTTACAATGTTGTACTTTTTTTTCTTCTTCACAAAACATTGCTGAAAAAAATATTCAAAAATGTCTGAAAATGAAAATAAAATTTAACAAATTTTCGTTAATTGAAAAGAGGAAGTTTTGTAGATTTAAGAAATGTGTGGTAGATAAAAACAAATTAAAAATATTTTTTCTATGATTTTTTGAAAAACAACCAAAAACCACAGTCGAGAGGTAAAAATTATGTATTAAGAGGCCAGACCCAAATGTGTTAATTGCTACAATTTTCAAGCATCAGTATTAGTATGGGTGGGAAACAGGAAGAGTATGGGTATAAGTTAAAAAGTGATATCGGCTCAGATCTACAAAACCCACTTATTAATGAAACTTTTAATAAGCTTCATCTTGCTTAAAAATTCACTTACAATTGCCACGTAATGAGAAATTATAACCTAGAACTTCCTAATTTCCTTTTTCAAATACGAGTACTTGTGAGCATTTTGACAGAATTGAAATAAATGTACATGAGAAACTATACCTCATCCCCATATGTTACTTTTTACATAACTTACTTGCAGCTTTTTCTTCTTTCCCAAGGCCTTTTCTTCCATGTGAGAAACCCTGTTTGCTCTTAGTTTCTCTTCCTGGGTGAGTGATTTGAATATACAGGAATTAGTTTCCAATTCAGGGCCTACAAAATCATCATCGCTTTCTGTTCTATTGCCTCGCGATATGTGACTTCTTGAAGGAACAGTGAAATGACTATCATCATCATCCGATAAGATTTCTATTTCATCGGGTGAAGTTTGTTTTACTGCAGTTTTCTTGGGTGAATCTTGATTTAATATATTAATGCATGGTGTTCTGGATGTACGTTGAGAGTTTACTTTTCTTTGAGGACTCCTTTCAACTGCAAAAGCTTTAGGATTAGTGCTAAAGTCTGAATGGGCTATGAAACTCTCATCGTCCGATGCAATTAACAGTCGGCGAGGTCGCTTCTGTGGTCTCTTGAGAAAACTTTCATCTTCGCATGACGATGATGATGTGTCTGCTCTTCTCTTCATACCCGTATCATTAGAAGAAGAACTCTTATCCTTATCATTTTTCCCTCCAGAGTTCCTACTACGGTCCATATCAAACCATATATTTTTTGATGAATTTACATCTGCATGGTCTGAAGATTTGCGAGATCTATCAGCAGCACCTTTGTCATTTCCTGCTGAGTCCAAGTTTAAAAAGGCATTCCAATCATTGTGATCCTCTACTACGGTCGGACTTTTGCACTTTGCATTACGCTTCTGTTCTGAATCACCGGTCTCGCACTCTGATCTTTCTTCATGTTTGTCGTGAGTTGGTTTTCGCTTAAACGCCGAAGTGGTTACTTCTGACCATTCTTCTCTGAAGATTTTCACATCCTTCACTTGTCTGCAGTTTGAGAAAGAGGTAGTCACTTCTTTTCTTAAACTCAAGTATGAGGTGCTCTTTTTTTCATACATTGTGTTTGGGCTAGAATTATCACATATGCTTCCTTCAGAAGATAAACTGTCATTTAAGGACGTTGAAGCCTCCCCCTTTTTATCTTTGAAAGACCTTTCCTCAGATTTTGATTGGTTATCGCCATGGGGTTGTTTAAATTTAGAATTATATCCTGTTTTGGAACTCATTTCAGGTTTTTTGGTTGATCTCTCTGACCAGCTCTTTATATCAATATCTGCAAATAGATCGTCATCGCTGTCGTACAAGAAATCTGCACCCAAGTCAAAATTAACCTCGGTTCTGGTAGCACTGCTGCTGGTCTGTGAGCTCTCATTCACATCGCAGGCTTCAGTGATCTTCACTGATTCAGCAAACAAGGACTTCTTTGGTTTTTCTTTTGTCCGTATATCTTGTTTTGACGAATCCTCCTGTACCATGTTAACTAGCTGTGTAACGGAATATACACTTTCGGTAGTTTGTTCGCTGCTTTTCTTCGACTTGGAACTGCACCGTTCTTTCCGTGAAATGAATACGGGACTTGTTGACTCAGAAACCACAGTATTACCGAAGTATTCAGCATCATCCCAAATGTCAAAATTAGGTATTTCAAGCTTATCATTCTCCATTTTTGTCACGGAATCATGCAACGAACAGTTGGCTGGCATCTTTTTTCCTGTTACGGTATTGTCAACGACTAAAGATGAGCTGTGTGCATCTTTTCCAGAAGCTATTACACTGTCACTTTCTAGTTTCACATGTGCACCCACTAATGTGTTCTTGCGAGAAGACGCATCTTTGTTAGCTACGTGTTTCGAACTAGTTATCACATTCTTTCTTTTATGAACCAATGGTGTTGATGCAACAATTTGAAAATTATGACTGACCGTGCTGGACTTTTTCTTTTGCGAAAGAATGGGGGAAATCGGAAAATCAGATCCTGGGGGGAAATTCAAAGTAAGATCTATCACTCTATTTGGAGTTGATAGTCCATTAGCGAAATCTGTCGAAACTGTTCCGTCTGGTATCATGTTAGATTCAAACATTTGTGGGTCCAAAGATTTCTCCAACTCCACATTATAACTGTCTACATTTTTTGATCCACAAGCTTTCACTGGCGTTTTCTCAATGCACACAGAGTTCTCAATACCAAAATTAACATCCGAAGCAAACATGTCTTCTACGGAAAACGAGAACTGAACCTCATTACCCACAATGCACTGCCTGTCTAAATTACCAACTGGAGGAGAGCGAACCATAGGTATATTGTTTGCATCCCGAGAGTGACTATTGAGATTGGAATTCCGATCATTCACGACACTGTTCACTTCACAATAGTTATCCGAGTTAGCGCTTTCACTGCCTATGCTGCCATTGACATCTTGACACTGAGAAACAAGATCACGAACATTTAAATCCATTAAAAACTGTCTTGAAAATGTGTCAACAATAGATTCAGAAGGTGCCTTCCAATTGTCAGAAATCTTTCTCCCAGTTGTGCCACGTTTAGACGTAACCATGTACCTAGAAAAACGATTACAATTGAAGTACTTCGTACACACAAGGCAGTGAGTGTCTGAATCCACTTCACAGGTATCTTGCACAACATATCTGATACCAGCTGTCTGCTCTAAAACAACAGCTAGATCATCTGACAACTGAATTTGGCATATATAACCCAGCCTTAATTCCAATAATGTCCTACTCCTCTCCGTTAACCTTTGTTCGGCATAATTCACACACTCCAGAACTTCCATGATATCACTTCTATCACGTGCCTCTATTTCTTGCACGAAACTGGAGTCAATATCTTCATTTATTATGCAAGTGTTCCTACGAAATCCACTTAGTTTGTTCATACAAGACTGGATACTTTCTGTCTGCTGATTATCCTTCTTCTTTTTTTTATTCCCTGCCATCTTTGATTGAACTTTCACCTTCTTCCTCTTCTTCTCAGAGGGAGCAGGACTGTCCTGGCTCTTTTCAGACTGCTCATCTGAAATACAAACATGAAACTGTATTACAAATTCAAGCAACTTTCTGATACGGGTATGGATTAATAAGAACCAAAATATGTAAATGTTACTAAAACATGAAAATGGGCATTAAAGAGACACAAACTAAAACAGTTATAAAGGATGGAAATAAGTGCTTCAAGCGCAAAACAAGCAAGGAATAAAATAAATAGATTGGGCACTAGAGAAAGTCTAATCAATTTTGAACTTCAAATGTAGGAGTAGGGAGTAGAATTAGTCTGAAAAAAGATTTGATTTTTTAAATTTTATTTAGTTTATTTATCTATTTATTAATTTATCTACTTCGCGTTTTGTGCCTCTTGGCTAATTTGCGAAGATGGGGATGAGTGATGAAATTGATGAATGGACATTCACAAACAACCAAGCCCGACCGGGATTCGAACCCGGGACCCTTAGTCTGAAAAAAGAACAAGTACACTAATTGCAATAAGAGGTACACAGTGGGTGTATATATTTTTAAAGTACTAAAAAGAAATAATCAAAGGTAAGGTTTTATGCACTTTATAGACTGCCCATTGAAGAGGTTGATACAATAAAAAATGTACTTGAAATTACAGTAGAGCGTCGATTATCCGAACGTCGGTCAACCGAACGACCGCTTAACCGAACTGTGTACTCGCTCACTTTCAGATATCTGTAATCAAAAAAGTACGTGACTTAGCTGCTCGTAAGCGTGTAGGCTTGCTTAGACAGACCAAAATAAAGGATTTTTTTAAACGTTAATTTTGTGTACTGTGTGTATTGTTCATGCAAAATGCGTATGTAATATGTACATATTTTTGTTTAATAAACTGTACCACATACTATATATTCCTACTAAAGTTGCCTTTGTACGTTACTTTGTAATACATACTTAAAGAGATGCCTGTTTTTATGAATAAATTTACTGTACAGTACTTCTTTTTGGCAAATAAACATGTACAGTTCGATTATCCGAACAAACCAGTTTTCCGAACACCCATGTCCCCCAATTACTTCGGATAATCGACGCTCTACTGTACTAAATTCTCATTCTATTTATAACTTGAAATACGTCAAAAGTTAGGTAACTCAAAAAATAGTCAGTGCAAGTATACAGATTTACCATTAAAAATTCAACTTAAAAAAAAAGTTTATTTTAAATTAGTTCATTTTTCTTTCCACTTTGCTAAAGAATTAATGAAGATTCCAGATTTTGCATTATCTACAGGGTAATTCTGACTTGGGAAAATGTTTTGTCAGCAAACAAAGTGCAACTTTTAGGTTTAACAGCTTATTTTGCATATAATTTCACATCATTTTGTCACAAAATGTATAAGAATGCATTTCCTACTCTTTGAAATCATCTTCAATGTGTAGAAGCACAGCTTTTTGGTAAATAAAAAAGCAAAATTTCGGTACAAGAACAGAGTCAATTCCGGGTTCAAAAGCGGTAAAATAAAATAAAATTTCGCTCTAATAGTGGTGAGAAAGTGGTACATAAAATTACATTTTGATTTTAAAAATGTGAATATAATCCTAATTTGATTTAAAAACTGCACTTATTACACAAAATAAACATATCCCTTCTAATAGCACATTTATGTTGTTACCAGAATAGTATATTCCTGTATAAAGGGGTCCATTTTTGTTTCTCAATATTTACAGCAGAATTAATAAATTTTCCGCGAATTGCATAACTCACAGGAAAATATAAAGATTACACAATAAATTCAAGTCTTAATAAAGTTACTAATAAATTACTTTCAGACTTCAGAAATTGTCACGTCGGAATATAAACTCTAAATTTCGTGTTTAAGAGTCTATTTCGTATTTTTCAGTTCATTTCACATCATTTCGTGACAAAGCAGGGTAGAAAAATGTACCTCAAATCTTTCAGAAACATGAAAAATTAACATTACAATGTGTTATTTCACATTTCATGTTTTCGTCAAAAATGAAATATGCATGTCCTTGCTAGGGCTGAGCAGATACTACTATGAACCGATATGATAACTCACACTGATTCTCACCGATACTGATTTTCTACCATGATTGGAATGAACCATTAATTGTGGTCAATTTATTTTTACTACAGCAAACTTTGCCTACTTTGAGGTTCATTGCCGGACACTATTATCAATTTAATCTGTGATTTTAAAGTAAAATTACTAACAACATCAAAAAAATATAATCTAATGCATGCGAAACGAAATGGTATTTTTAGATGCTGACCGACTACTGTATTGTGCAATGACCACTCAGAAAGAAGATGAATGGCTTATACAAGACAACCTTGCGGTGTATTTTATGTAACCTTGAACAAAAACTAGAAAACTACATTAGCACTGAATTTCTTTTTTGCCTTTGCTTCGGTAGTTTAAACCACCAAAGAACAGATTTTATGTTATTTAAATAGTCTCTTCTCATTTATGAAGAAACAAAATTCCATTTAATATCGAAAATTATTTTTTAATATTTTTTAGGTCATCAACTTCCAAGCCCTGTTAATAAGTGTGTTTTACGTAGGAAAATACAATTAATGGAAATTAACATCTTTGGTTTACCTGTACCTAACAAATTTGCATTTCAACCTCTCAAACTTTTTGGGATATAATCACAATAATGCTAATTGATAATGGGATTACAGATGAAAAGCATCCAAATATTAGCAGTGATTTTTCTTGAATGTACGTACATACAGTGGAACCTCGATTTTTATGTATTTCAGGGGACCTAGCTGTAAAAACTTAAAATGCAGAAAAATGTAAAATCGAGGAAAACTTTGTAACATTTTGCTACATTGGGACATGGCCGTAGGCAGGAAAAAAATTCGGGAGGGGTTCATTCATAATTATTCCCATGGGCGTCGCCAGAAATTTGAATAATAGAAATAATAACAATAATTGTACAATAATAATTAAAATTTCATAATAATAAAACAATTTTATTCCATAATAATAATACTAATAATTATTATTATTATATTATTGTTATATCCTTGAGGGGGCTTACTCAGTCCAGCAGATGAGTGAATATCCAGCACAAGTTTATTTTTTAATTTTTTTTACGTTTCATACAGTGTGTACTGAAATGCACAATTATTATATACTTCGTCATTAAACTTTAGATACCTTCAAGAGAAAAGGTTTAAAAGTTAGATGGAAATTTTAGCCATAAAGCTTTTGTTGTTTGACTTTAAAATTAAATTTTTGGAATTTTGAAAAGTGTGGAACCAGTTATTCTTTTTAAAAACTTAGCCTGGTGCATGGATTGTAACCTCAATCTCGAACACAATGCGCTACAAAACTGGAGATCCTAGGTTTGAACTCCTATCAAGGGGGATTTTTAACTTTATAGGACAGGGAATTTAAAAGCTGGAAAGGGAATTTTGGGACAATCATAAGCGAATCTTCAGTCTATATTCCTTATGACGCAGGAGCAACACTGGAAAGATGACAACAGAAGTGATAATGGAGGGGTCGCGGGTGGGCTACGATTCTGAGAATAAATCCTGTTTCACTCAAGTTTCAGAATTCCAAATGTATGAAAATTCTAGCTCGATCGTTTCAACATTGTCTCCATATATTTTTGTGATGCTTCGAAAAAAAATAATGAAAATTTGTTACAGATTTTGGTTTCTGAACTTCAATTAATCCAACATGTCAGAAGTTTCGGGGGGGGGGGTTGAACCCTAGAAACCCCCCTCTAAATACGGCCATGCATTGGGACTATTGAGATTGAATGTATAATGCGGGAAAATGTAAAATCCAGGAACGTAAAATCGGGATGCCACTGTATTTTAGAATTATTTCTCTTGTAGATTACGGTTGTTGCATGCATATAAACACAATTTTTGATGTTTTGTTTTAGGAGAACATGTGCTTCCTTCATCAGATATACGTGGGCGTATCCAAAAGAAACCGAACTAATTTTTTTGTGAACTTATTTATTCACAATTTAAGTACAAACCTTCAATCCGCTTCAAAGTACTCTCCACTTGCATTAAGACACTTGTCCAACCTTTGATTCCATTTTTCAAAACATTTTTTAAAGTCATCTTTTGTGATGCGTGACAGCGCCTCCGTAGTTTTTTTCTTCACCTCAGCAACATCAGCAAAACACTTTCCTTTCATGCCTCCTTTCATTCTAGGAAACAAAAAAATAGTCGCAAGGGTCAAGGTCGGGTGAGTATGGGGGGTGAGGAACAGGCGTCATACAATTTTTGGTCAAGAATTGTCATACAGACAGGGCTGTGTGAGCCGGGGCATTGTCATGATGGAAAAACCAGTCACCCGACTGCCACAAATAGGGCCACTTCCGCTGCACACTATTGCGCAAACGTTTAAAAACTTCCAAGTAGAAAGCCTGGTTAACTGTCTGACCCTGCGGAACAAACTCTGAATGGTCCGTCGTCGATCTTCGTTGATGATTTTACGAATTTTTTCAACATTGTCATGTGTTCGGGCCGTGGAAGGACGACCAGAACGAGGTTTGTCATCAATTGACATTTCACCATTTTTGAAACGGGAAAACCACTCAAACACTTGAGTTTTCCCCATAGCATCGTCCTTGTACGCCGTTTTTAACATTTCAAGAGTTTCTGTTCCACTCTTTCCAAGCAAAAAGCAGAATTTCACCACTGCACGCTGTTCCCAAAAATCAGCCATTGCAAAAACGACGATCACATAAAACAGCTGTCACTCTAAACTACGCCGAAACGTGTCCTGACCTGCTTCAGCGACGGCACTTGGCTTACGGACTCAGGAAGGTTTGCTCTATGCGCTCCTAGCGGCAAAATGCGGTACTACAAAAGCTCTGCCCACCACAAAATTAGTTCGGTTTCTTTTGGGTACGCCCACGTATATAATTTTTCTTCTGGGTGTTGAAAGACAACCCTAAACCTGATAGCAGTCAGTTTCACTTCAGTTAGAAACAGAAAACATTGTTTTTTTCATTATTCAGGTATTTTTTTATTATATATTATTAGTTTTATGTTAAATAAATGCATGATGAAGGGAGCATGTGTTCTCTCGAAACATAAAAAAATGTGTTTACATGCTTGTAATAAGTGTTAACTACAAGATAAATTATAAGCTAATATTCCAACACAACACATTTTTCTAACTCTAAATGAGAGATGACACGGTACAAAATTCTTTCATATACAATAAAGAATAGTGGCAGAGTGGTTAGCACAGCATGATACAAAGCCAGGTTGATTTAATGATTGAAATGAAAATTGGGGGTTCATTAGCACTTAGGCTATTTACATCTATCACATTATACAAGATCAAGATGATTAGCATAAATACAATCAACACCCCTGAAAAGACGAAAATCTTCTACCCAGGCTAAAAGCTGAGGCTGCAAAGGGGTCACTCAGCACATACAAGGACACAACATAACCCCACAGAATACACTGGTCATAGGCCCAGATGCCAGAGCGTCGTGGGCTTGTAGAAACGCAGCCAACCAGGGTGTACTACTACATGGGTGTGAGGTTGAACTTGAGTGCCTTCAGCAAATGGCACCCCTTGCACTCCACAAAGCCAGGTGTTCTACGTTTGAATCCTGGGTAAGACATGGATGCTTTAGTGTTTGTTGCCTCATCATTAAAGCCCGGATTTTTATGTAATATCAACCCCTAAAATATGTACATAAATATGTAATAAAAATGTCTGAAATATGTAAAATATATGTAAATTCATAATGAAATATGTACTATAAATATTTATTCCAAACGTTACTTCCTATTTTTGTTACATTTTTTCCTCACAAAGGGATATGTTTATTTCAAAAAGACTTACAAAAATTGAAGTTACAATATTACAATGCTTACATTAAGTATTTTTTATGTTCTTATAGAGCAAAAATATTAACCACAATTTGAATATATTCAATATTTAATATACAATGTCACCAGGTACCATTCAAAATGTTCAGTAGTAAATTTTCGTTGCCCAAATTTTTCACTCAAAAAGCACTTACAAAAATTCAGTTACCTTTGATCTTTGGGCAGGCACTGTATTTAATTATTTAACTTACAATATGTTACCAGGTACATTTCCAAATGTTCAGAAGTAAATGTTTGTCGCCGATCAGATATGTTCTTGTACGCAGAGAAACTTCTCTCCACGTCACAAGAAGTAACCGGAGCGTACTTCAGGAGGTGAATGTGGTCGGGAGAAATATCATTGGGAGGGTTAACTGTTTCACCATTGAGAATGCGGCTCACTGTAAATAAGCTGACGTAACCTGGGTTTCTTTCAGTCACTGCGTCAAATTTTCTTCGAGCTTTCTCTCCCACATCTCCTCCAACAGCAGACAGTGTCTTTCTTGCATCCTCATATATATCCATGGCTTCCAGGAGAGGAAGCCCAACAGTTTCAAGTTTTTTTTATGCTTGTATCAATCCAACCAAAATTGCTGTTTATGTATGCCATATCGCAAGCAAGTTTGGTGTCCTTGAAGAGATTTTGAGCAGTGCGTACCGATACAGCTGAGTCTGCCGAAAATGAGTCAAGCACAGATTTCACTTCTTCAAAATGTTCGTTGTAAAACTTGCCCGGATCCAAGTGCCCCATCTAGTAAGAATAGGTTCCGGAGGAAGTGGTACACCTGGCAATTGTTCCTTGTAAACTTGCACACATTGTGGTGCCTTCAGAAACACATTTTTCGTGGAAGAAATAAGTTGGTTGACTTCCGGGAAATTGCCTCTCACCTCCTCAGCAATGCGTTGGAGAGCATGTGCCAAGCAAGTAAAGTGGATCAAGTTAGGATAAAACACTTTAAGTGCCGTAGCAGCTTTTAACATGTATGACGCACTGTCTGTGAACATGAGAAGAACTCTCTCTTCTTATGAAAAACTAAATATGCTGACCAAGGCAGTAATTTATTTTATTAAAAACATAAACTAACGTAACGTTTCAACCTTCTAGCAAGGTCTTCTTCAGACTCTGTAGACTTTTGTACTTGATACAGAGTCTGAAGAAGACCTTGCTAGAAGGTTGAAACGTTACGTTAGTTTATGTTTTTAATAAAATAAATTACTGCCTTGGTCAGCATATTTAGTTTTTCATAATCATGGAAACAAGGCTTAATGGTGTTATCTCTCTTCTTGTACGCCATCCGGATACAACAATTTAAGACTGTCATTCACAAATCGTGCTATGGTGGAATGATTAGTACGTTCTAGAACTTTGCATGCAATGAGATGTGGTGTAGATGGAGAATCAGCAATTAGCGTTCCAACAATGAAATTACTTACATACCGTCCCAAAGCATCAGTTGTTTCGTCGATGGAAATCCACACATAGGAACTGCCTACTTCTGCCCTAATTAATTCTAAAGTTTCTTTGTAGGAATGTGGAAGATATCGCTTTCGAAGGGTTGACTCGTCAGGAAGTTTACGGCCACAATATTTTTCCAGAAAATCCCGGAACTTCGGTACTTGAATTTTATACCAAGGGATGTTTGCTGCAATCATTGCTTCGCACATTTCCTTGTAAAACACACTGAATGAAGAATCCTCTTGCATCTGGGTTAGTAAAACTTGCTTCTTTTCACTCCGTAGTTGTTTGTTTTTCACATGAAGTGAAGTGCAAACATGTTGATCTAATTGAGACTTCTTAGCGCATCCAACTTTTTTATCGCACACTCGACAAAAAATAACTTTACCATCCGTAGTAAATGCATCATCGACTGCTATCCAAGATCGCAACTTTTGAGATAACGAGGAGGTAGGCGGAGCCATTCCAGCTTTTTACAGCTAAAACACTGTTTAAATACTGAGGCAAGCTCTTCTTAAAACTCCAATGGTTAAAATGAAAAGGCGACGAAATATATATACGAAATTCTACGGTTGAGTTAACAATACTTCATTCAAGATTTGTTGCCGCCGGCTGCAAAAATCAAAACGATCACAACAATGTACGGATGAAAGGTAAGTGCCTCTCAGAGTTGTACTTGCCGCCTTCCATTGTTGGTTCTCTTCGTTCGCTGTGTGTTGCTTGCCGCTCCATGTTACAAACTGGAAACTGAAACACTGTCGAATCTTGATGTAATTGTTACGATGTGGCGAATCAACGAACTGCTATGTACGTACAACGAAGGCAAATCACACTTTTAAGTTACTATATTTTTTTAGACCTGGAAATGGGGAGGGGAAGTGAGAAGATACTTTTTTTAACTAGTAAGCCAAAAGTTCATTGGATTTTCCTCTTAAGGACTGTTTTATGTAAAAAATATTTCATATCTTAGGAATATGTAACATTTAGTAAAATATGTAAAAATATGTAATATAAAACTTCACTGTGACATCTCTACTGACGTAATTCGTCAATATATTTTAATTCCACGCTTGTACATATAAAGGAAAAAATATGTAATTACATAGAAATCCGGGCTTTACTCATCATCTTCAACAGTTCAACCTTATCATCACAATTACATTCTGTCCTGGGAATCTCTGAAGTGAGTTAACAAAGACAAGTCTCTGCGCAAGGAGTGACTCGAGAGGGCTCGAACAATGAACTCATGAGCAGGCAAGTGAATGCAGCTATCAGCATCACACTGCTTTCTTCTGGTTCTGCCAACTCGCTCTCTCCCCTCCTCTTCTGTTAGATTCCAGAGACAATAGTATAGACAAGAGAGGTAAAAAAAGTGCAAATGAGCAAAAAAATTTAAAAAAATGAACTCACCATCAATGAAATCATCTCCATCGGCACTCTCCATGTACCTTCTCTCAGCCAGCTGTAGAAGCTCCACCATCATCCGAGTGGAATCTGAACTAGCAACCAAAAAGCTCTGCCTCTCCCTTTGCCACTCAAGATAGTCCTCGAATTTCACCTTTCCCTCCCCTTCACAATTATCATCAGGTACGGAACATCCAGCTACAAGAGAGGCATTAAGAAACACTTCATAGAACAGTTACAGGCTTATGTATTAAAAAACTAACAGGTTCATAAAAAAAAGTAACTAATGATTTATTCCCCCCCCCCAAAATGCAGGTACAGTGGAACCCCGATTTTGCGTTCCTCAAATTTTACATTTTTTACGTTATACATTCAATCTTGATGGTCCCCACATAGCAAAATGTTATAAAATTTTCCTCGATTTTACATTTTCTTAGATTTTATGTCTTTTCAGCTTGATCCACTGAAAAACGTTAAATCGAGGTTCCACTGTAGTAGAACCCATCTTTCCCATTTAACTGCCTTTCTATTTTTTCAGTACATTGACAAAAGGCATGAGTAATGCAGAATAGCTTTAAAATTCTTTGCAGTTGTCCCTATTTACCACAATAGCAATTCTGTGAGCAGGGATTTAGATGTTGGGATTCCGCATAACCAAGTGGCTAGTGCTCCCGGCTTTGTTACAAGCACTCCTGGGTTCAATTCCGAGGTAGCATTCAAAATTATGACCCAGCATCATGGGACAACTGAAGAGCTACTTCAAAAGAAATAACCTCTAGTCTCGAAAGACAGAAAACAGCAGCATTGTGACCACATGTCACCCAATAAAAAGCCACTTGGTAGGTCCAGGCCATCAGATAGCTCTTGTGCCATAGAGTTTGACATATTAAATAATGTTCCTTATTGGTATAAGAACGGAAACCAAGGAATATTAATGTAAGAGCAAACAGTGAAAGAATCCAGCAAGTGGATAGCTTCAAGTACCTCGGATGGACTATAAGCAGTGACATGAGCTGCAAACAAGAAGATAAAATGAGAATCGCAATAGCAAAATAATCTTTCAATAGAAGAAAAAAATGTTTTTTGTGGACCCATAGACATAGGTCTAAGGAAGAGATTAGCGAAAAGTTTTGTGTGGAGTGTAGCACTATATGATGCAGAAACCTGGACGTCGAGAAGAAATGAAGAAAAAGACTCGAAGCTTTTGAAATGTGGACATGGCGAAAAATGGAGCATGTAAAATGGACGGACAAGGTACGAAACGAAACCGTACTGAAAAGAGTTGGTGAAAAAAGATCTATAATGGAGACCACCAAGAAGAGGAAAAGAAACTGGTTAGGACACTGTCTAAGAAGGAACTGTCTGCAAAGGGATGGCTTGGAGAGAATGGTTGAAGGAGGAAAAGTCCGTGGAAGAAAGCGATATCAGCTTATGGATGATATTAAATTAACTGGGTCGTATGCTATTATGAAGCGTAAGGCAGAGAATAGGGAAAGCTGGAGATTGCAGTGAAAAACCTGCCAATTAGGCAGAAAACAATGAATGAATGAATTGGTATAACTGTAGTTTCCACAATGTTCTGAAACCACAAGCACGGATCAAACATGTTTAATCTTATAAATAGTTTGCTTTGGAACCTTAACTATACATTTTCCATGGGCTTTTCTGATGACATATTGGTAACAAGGGTCGTGGGTTTGATGCCTGGTGAAGGTACATAGTGGTTTGTATTTAACTTTAAACTGTAGCTCCAGTTCCAATTAGCCTGTCTGTGCATAAAGTGGACTTAATGAAACTTACAATATAGGAAAAAGTATAACTGGGAAAATTTTATAACATTTTACTTGTTGGGACAATAAAAACAAAAATGAAAAAAAAAAAACAGAAAAAAAATATAGCCAGGGCTTGAAAATTACCGGTCGCCAGGTCGCCATGGAGACTAAAAATTTCAGCCTGGCGACTGTGATCCCTTGTTGTAATATTGCATGTACGAAATTTTGAAAATTTTATGTTCAAATTGCAGTACAGCGTAAGTTAGCAAATGATTCTTTTATCAATGTTGTGAACATTCCATCGAATCAGTAACAATTTCTTAATCTTTGTTTCCCAACCCCTCCCCCTATTTCCCACTTTCTCACATGATTTAGCAATATTTTGAATGTGGTGATGCTTAGCTTCTAATAGCTTCTTATTTTACTTCGCTTTTTTTTGCCACTTTTCGCAAGATGGGGATGAGTGATGATATGATGAAATTGATGAATGAACACTCACAAACATCCATGCCCAGGCCGGAATTCGAACCCGGGACCCCTGGCATCTAACCACTCCGCCACTTCTTATAGTATGCACAATTGCTAGTAAGTGGTTTCCTGGTGCCTGATTTTCAGAGCTGGCACCTAGCTCCGAAGAAGATTTTTCAAGCACTGAATATAGGAATGAAAAATTTCAGTTTACATGAAAAAATGCACCGAAAATGCAGCCATAAAATAGATTCAAGATGGTTTCGAAAACATGAATGAGTTTTTGATTCAAGTCCACTTTATGGACTGAAAAGTTATTTGGAATTGGACCTACAGTTTACAGAGGGATCCAAAACCACTATGTTTCTCCACCAGGTATCGAACCTGGTACCACTTGATTACAAGATGACTATGTAACCACTGCACTATCGGGGAGGCCTGAAACGTGAATGAACTAACTCTACATTAATAACAAAAACAAAATGTCGCAAACAACTGTAAACTATTAATAGAAACATTGGCAAAATTAGAAATGTAACCAATTAATGAGTACTCTAAATGTTTCAGCCAGCCCTCACAGTGGAGTGGTTAGCACATCGTGCTACGTCCTGGGTTCGAATCCCAGCCTGGGCATGAATGTTTGCGAGTGTCCATTCATCAATTTCATCATGTCATCACTCATTCCCATCTTTGCAAATTAGCCAAAAGTGGCACAAAAAGCGGAGTAAAATAAAGCAAACCAACCAATCTAATGCTTCAATATTCAAATTCATTTCAGTTTAATTTCATCTATATTAGAGGGCAAGTTTCAACCTGTTAGAGTTTGTCAACTAATCCCGTTCAATAAGCAGACTAAATACTAAAAGACACACACAAACGATTGATTGATTGAATTTTTGTTTAAAGTCCACTTTATGCACAGTAAGGCTAATCGGGACTGGACCTACAGTTTAAAGTGGGATCCGAACCACTTGTGCCTCCACTGGGTATCGAACCCGGGACCCCTTGATTACAAGGCAACAACGCTACCACTGCGCCATCGGGGAGGCCACACACAAACGAAAAAGAAAGAAAAGAAAAAGAAAACAGGTAAGAAAAAGTGAGAACAAAAAGTCATACAACAAAGCTACACTAAAGGATATACACATGAATACACACAATTGTGCCAGGTGTCATTTACATAATACATAATACATATAAGCAGTGGCAGCGATTCGGTTCCAAAACTGGGGGGGGGGGGGGCAACTGCCCCTTCTAATCGCCGCCACAGCTTGTAAGGTAACAGACATTAACTTATAATAATAACAAATATGTCCTAATACATAAATAAGGATAAAATATAGTGTAGGACTGGCAAGATATTGGGGGATAAATAAAGACTAATTGTTGTTATCAAGTTAGGCCAAAGGTCAGAACATGATATTAGCTGCTACAGAGGTTGTTCGCTTTATATCCGACCATTTTCGATTCGGTGCTGCCACCTGGCATATCATGCTGGAACTATGGGGCTGCTGGTGGGAGCACTGTTGTGTCTGACCTTGTAGGTGCCTGAGTGTTGGTAGTGAATGTTATCAAATGGCGCCGAAAATCAACTGGTATTGGGAGGGTTACGTAATGGCCCTTTTCCATGCTAAGTTTTCATACGTACACATTATGAAACAGTCGGGAGAATGGGTTAACACTCGGGGTGACTACTGCGAAAGCTATTGTGGCCCGTTACACACAACAGGCTCTCCTTGCGAAACATTCACCCACGAAAACCACCAGGAAAAGGGCTGCAAGCAAAGTGTCACCCGTAGTGCGAAGGGATATCCGTCGATTGGTGTACCAAGAAAATCCTCCAACTCAACGTGATATGGCCCACTGATTTCACCTCGCACCGTCAACTGTGAACAAAACAATTCGCAAGCACCTCAGGTTGAAGTGTGTGCAGAAGGCCCATGTACACCACCTTCTACCGCGTCACATTGCCGAACGTAAGACGAACTGCAGGAAACTGTATGAAAAGTACCTGGCGGGTTCCAAATGGAAGAAAGTTGTCACAATGGATGAATCACATGTCCATCTCACTGCTGGTGGTCACATTCAGGCGATCACATACCGTGACATTGACGGCAAGGGGCGCAGCAACTTTGTTCATCAGTGCAGGGAAAGTTTCCCTCGTGGCTTTATGGTTGTGACGGGATTCAGATATGAGGGTAAGTTGATGATACACAAGGTGGACAAAAACGTGAAGGTGAATGCCAGATACTTCCAAGACTCCATTCTGACACCTATCTATTGGAGAGACATCCCACAATTGTATGGAATGGACACGAACCAGGTGATGATTCATATGGACAAGGCTTCGAGTCATACCGTCAGAACATCACTACGTTTTTATCAGGAAATGGCAGAGGAATTAGGAATTTGTGTCATTCCGTCTGAAGACATTCCTGTGAAAAGCCCAGATGCCAGTCCAATGGATTTTTGCGCATTTGGACTGTTGAAACGACGTCTTCAACATCGCTGCACACGCACCCTGGATGGTCTATGGAAAGCTTGCAGGGAGGAGTGGGACAGAATTCCCATGCCTGTCCTGCACCGGAGCTTGCTGCAATGGAAACTACGATGCTGGGCGATAGTTCACAATGCTGGGGGTCCAATAGAACATGATTGGTGGTGGTGGCGTGGTATCTCTTAAGTTGAGTACCCATGAAAAATGGTCGGATATAAAGTGAACAACCTTCTGTATTTGTGAGAGCTTCAACAAAGATATTGCTCACCTACCAATACGTTTTTTAGTTTGTTTTCAGAGTTGTTGCGATTGGTAAGGAACATTGTGGAAGCAGGTAGTTCAACAATTCACTCTTTATTATAATATTCATTCAATTATTCAATTGTTAAAAAAATGTTTCAACAATGGAAATGTAGTCAAAGCCGGAATCTCACATAATAAACTCCATACCTTCATCCCTACTCACTTCTGGAATTCTGTCTCCAGTGATGGGAAAACAATCTTTAATCTCTTCTAGTTCTTCCAAGCTTAAGTATGGCGATTCAGCCACACCATCACTGCTTTCCTTATCTGCATTTCCTTTCTTCAGCAGCTTCCTCAAATCTTGGTTTTCTTTCTCCTTCCTCACTGTGATATGCATTCTGTGGCATGCTGGATCAATTCCTGACGAAGCAAATTAAGGCAGTGTTAATATCACTTAAACTTACACTATGCTAAGTTAAAATAGTGGAACCCCGATTTTACATTTTCAAATGCAATCTTGATGGTCTCAACATAGTAAAATGTTATAAAATTTTCCTAGATTTTACATTTTCCTGCATTTTAAGTTTTTCCAGCTTGGTTCCCTGAAAAATGTGAAATCGAGGTTCCACTGTATTCAGCTTCATGCTAGGAGATGCTTGGCATTGAATTAGGTTATGTTACGTTGCTTTTCTGCAACTTTTGACTGATCGAGAAGATGAGGATGAATTCTATGATAACATTGATGGATGGATGAGGATGAGTTGTATGATAAAATTGATGAAGGGATACTCTCAAAGAACAACCATACCCAGGCCAAGATATGAACCACAGGTCCCCTGGCATCGTAGCACACTGTGCTAACCACTCTGCCATGGAGCTCGGTAGGAGATGACATTGATCTCATCAGCAATTCAAATGAAACAGAGTTTGTTGTGTTATCTATCACTGACTGAGAAATACAGTATATATGCACACAGAGGTAAAACAGTTGAAGCAAAAAAGAAAGCCAGATCTGACTAGGTTTGGCACATTATGCCAAATCAATTCCTGGTCGAGTCTGAATTTCTTGCTAAGACTTCTATATAGGGTGACTACATGTCCCGTTTTGACAGGAACAGTCCCACTTCAGGCATGTTCTGGTCATCCCGTCAATACTATTAAAAACACTATTTGTTCAGTTTTATAAAAGTTTTATAACTAGGAGTTAAATTGAAAACCAAGTCTAAATTTGAGACATTTCATGAAACGATATGGAATTATTTACTAACATCATGGAAACATTGTGGCTGGACTACGTTCCAAGCACTTCACAACAATAAAAATGTTTGATTGATATCGAGAACTTTGAGCAGACAGCAATTTACTGCTTAAGTTTGCTTGCATCACGGGTTGTATTGTTTTGTGTACACCCTGGCATGCATTTTGCAGACTAATGATGCTCTGGCGTATGGACCTACGGCCAGTATAATCATTGGGCTATGTGGGTGTTGTCCTGTGTTTTGTCCTTATGTGTGCTGAGTGCCCCTTTACAGCATCAGCTTTTAATCGAAGTAAGAATATTTTAGTTCCTCAACATAACAGTTCTGCTATCTTACTTATATGTTAGTTATGGTAAGGCGATGGACCCCATATAACGTGACGGGTGCAAAAATAGCCAAAGTGCTGAGGCACCCAAAATTTCAAATTAAAGAAAAAAATGTGATCCATACTATAATACTAAATAAAAATAATGTTAATAATAATAATAATTTTATAATTAGGCATAATCAATTTTTCAGGAGGAAGGCAAACTGACTTCCTTGTGATGTCCCGTTCTTGAGCTAAAATATTACGGTCCCCCTACTTCTACACAATATTATTTTCAATTTGAGCTGAGCCAATACTGTGATACGTTCAAGCTGCTTTATTTATTAAACGTATTATTATTAACTTTGGTATTATGTCGTCGTATTATTCTTATTATTAATAACTCAGTAATAATCAGCGGTGAGCGATGAGACTCGGTGAAGTACACAGACTCCTCTCAGGTACAGGGATAGTGTTAGGCAAAGACAATGCTTCACAGCACAGAGGAATAACACCATATTATTTCAGTAGACAAAACTAAAGGATTTATTATTTATTTATTGCGATTATAATGCAAACAGGCTTAGAAGGAAGGTGAGGATTTCGCATTGACAATTACTTACTTGACTCAACTGAAACGCATAAACTCAATGCGTGGCCATCGGCATGCCAATGATCACATAGACCTAGCTTGCACCCCGAACTACCACACCAAGAGATATGCAATAATAACTGAGACAATATTTGCTCTTTAGCCTTTTATTCCAAATTAATCCTTAGGCTAGCTTAATTTCTTAATGAATAATTGTTGCAGTATTGTTCATAGCATCAATGCATGGCCATCGGCATACCAATGATCATATAGGCTTAGCTTGCGCCCCGAACTACCATACCAAGATGTATGCACAACACCGAGAAGTTCATTTTAAGTTTAAAAATCTTCGACGATAGGGCCGGTGGCAACCCACCATTGTGAGAAAATTGGGTAGCTTCGAATGAGTAAGCGTAATCCGGTCACGGAGACCTACTATAAGGGCTGGTGATACGTCGGGCTGACCTCCCCGACTATTCCAATACTGGTTGAAGCTCTCCACACTTAGAGGTGATGAAGGAAAGCGTGGGAGGGAGACCGGCAGTCGGTAGGTAAGCCAAGGCCCTTCATGGGCTGTAGCGCAAAGGATTATTATAATACTTTCTTAAGCAGGGGGATTTGGAATTTGTGATTATTTTATGTGAAATTATGAAATTATCTTAAAGCCAGACTGGTACACCGATATGATATAAAAATTAAAAACCAATTAAAAACCACATTTTAAAATTTAAAAAATATTCTTAACTACTTTAAATTGTTTCAATTTTTCAAGTACTGTTATCAGTATCAGTGAGAATTTGGTTGGTTCAGTCTTATTTTAAATCTATGCAGATTCCAGGCATTTCAACATTTTCAAATTATTCAGAATTTCAGGCAAATGGAACAAGTATTCACATGTCCAAAGGATAGGCGATGACTTGAAACTTACAAGGTTATAGAAACTATAGGGAGGCCATGGGTAGTATTGGTAGCTCAATGGTAGAGTATTGTCATTATTTGAAACAACTTAAATAGCTTATCAATAAGATATAATGCAGGGTGTTGCAGTGCAACACTGATAACCACAACATGTGGTTAGGCAACATAAAGATGTTAATAATGCTTTGCTGGCAATTGTGAATGTTTCATGTGGTTCCATACAAACAGGATATAAAATGCAGTTTTCTTTAGGTCTTGTACTGTTCAAATGAGGCCTGAACTAGCAAAATGTTATCGAGAGAAGGTGTTTGCACTAATGTTGCCTACGTGCTGTGAAAGATTGTTGTTTGTATGGGAAAATCCTATATATATGTGTGATATAATGTACGTGTTTGCATAATTAAATTAAATGCCAGTCAGAAATATTGCTCAAAGAGTAACTAATTATTCTTGCAGAATATTCAAACCACTTTTGTTGTTTTTCTCAGTTCTTGTTCTTTATACTTCATCCGTTTCTTTTGTGGAAACCAGACACACTACATGTGAAATTACTGAGAAAGACTGTTTCAACCACTGCTCAGAAATAGTTTTCCTGAATGATCGTGAACATGGTCAAGTTTAAAAGTAAATTATCAATTACAGAAAGAGATTAGCAAGGGGATGGAATTCCATTCATGAGTAGTTTTAAAATTCACACAACACCATATGCCGAGCAGAACATATTTGTCTTATTTGTCAGATAGCAGGAACTCAAGAGGAAACAACACATACAAAAACGAAACTTTATTCCACAGTTTCAAAGATAAAATGAAGTTAAAAACAAGTGTGGGAAGCTGGTGAAATGTTGGAACTTGTTTTAGTGCTATGTCCCCTCTTATGTTCCTGCTCTAATAGCTTGAAAATATAAGCTTGAAAGGAGAAATACCTGCAGGTATCATTCTGGGGCTGTTGGGAAGGAGCCATTTGTTTGCCTGCATCATGTTCTTATTCAGACACGTCTTCTGGTTCATGGATGTTCTGAAGCTCTGTAAGCAAAGATAAAGCAGTGTTTCAGAAACAATGTTCTACTCTTCTTAAAGGTTTGCATAACCACTTTTTTATATAGATACAAAATAATCTAACATGGTTATTTTTGTGGTTTTCTTTTATTAGTGTAGAGTGACTAGCCATGTGAGGTTGTGTTATTGTATACTGTAGCTTGAAAAAGTTCTGGGAAACCAGAACAAAATGTCGCAGATAAAATAAAAGAAAACCACTAAAAATAACAGTGTTAGATTATTTTGCATCTACATAATTAGTATTTGTATTTTTTGTTACTTAAAGTAACTTTTCTGCACTTTTGACTAATTGCAACAAAGAGGATGGGTGATGATTAGGCACATGCATATTTTGTTGACAGAAATATGAAATGTGAAATAACATTCAGAAATTTTAATTTTTCATAGTTTTGAAAGTTGTGAGGGAAATTTACCTACCATGATTTGTCACTGCAAAATGTGAAATAAATTCTGACACATGGAATTTAGAGTTCATTTACCAATGCAACACATTCTGAAGTGTGAATTATCCTGAGAGTTATGAAAATTACAGAAACTTAATTAATTCTGTTGTACAGTGAGAAACAAAAATGGACTATTTTACACAGGGATAAACTTAATTCTCTAATTATTATAAAATGTGCTATTAGAAGGGAAATGTCTATTTTGTGTAGTAAGGATAGTTTTTTTAATCAAATTTAGTATTACAGTGGAACCTCGATTTTACATTTTTCAGAGGATCAAGCAGAAAAAACTTAAAATGTGGGAAAATGTAAAATTGAGGAAACTACATTGCTACATTGGGACTGTCAAGATTGAATATATAATGTGGGAAAATGTAAAATCCGGGAGCATAAAATCGAGGTTCCACACTATATTCACCATTTTAACACTGAAATGACATTTTATATACTGCTTCAATTCCATGTATGCCCACTATTTGTACCGAAATCGTAATCTTTCATTCACCATAAATATGTGGACCTATACGGCGTATGCTTTTAGAAGGAACATGAGTTCAGCCAATATGCTGCCAGAGCTCTTGCGCTGTTGTCAAACCAACTGCTAGCGGAAGGGGAACACAGAGAATTCGTTGTGTCCAATATTCAACTTTTTATATATAATGAATGCACGTGATATTTGAGTACAATGAAATATATAGTGAAGAATTCTACACAGGATTATATCATATCACTGCAGCATATAAGAGAAACTCTTACCTGAAAAAGTTTGAAGGTATTTATTATAGAGGAGCTGCAAGGTCATCATCATCGCTCGTTTCTGTTTTCTGGCATGTTTCCCAGGAGATTTGAATAGGGGGTCACCGATTTCTGTGGTAGATACTTTACCCTGTTTTATATTACGCAACACAGTAAAAACAAATACACCACACGCTTTAGCCATAAGTTCTCGACTCTCAGAAAACACTGTTTCAGCAAGCACTTCTACCGACGCCAATTCATTGAAGTAAGAATATACTTTAAAAGTAAGATTTCTGTCTTGTGAACGTAATATATTACGTTTCGAGAGCAACGTTATTAATTTGATTTTATTTGATTTGTTTTACTTTGCTTTTCTGTCACTTTTAGCAAATTGCGAAGATGGGAATGAGTCATGATATAATGAAATTGATGAATGGACATTCATAAACATCCATGTCCAGGCCGGGATTCGAACCCGGGACCCCTGGCGTCGTATCGCGATATGCTAACCACTGCACCATAGGGGCCGGCGTGACATTATTTAATAACACTCACGGAACACAAACTATTGCACAACTATCGAACATAATGGCTGTATTACACAGCGCGCTACGATGCCAGGGTTCTCGGGTTCGAATCCCGGCCCGGGCATAGGTGTTTGTAAGTTTCCCTTCATCAATTTCATCATATCACCACCCATCCTCATCTTCGCGATTAGCCAAAAGTGGCAGAAAAGCGAAGTAAAATAAATCGAACCAATCAATCAATAAGGGCTGTATTGAATCCTCTCACAATTGTTCTTGGTGGCTTACGAGTATTATTATCTTACACCGCCCTTGTTACGAAAACGCAGAACTCAAACTGACTTAACTGACTCGCAATGTTCGTGAACGCCAACAACAATGAACGGTTATTGTGTATATTCAGCCGAATTTGACACCCATAGTTTTACCAAGACACAACAACTCAGCGGGGTCAACAAGGTGGCAACGAAAAAAACAAACATATGGAAAACGAAAAGGGTCATTGTGTGTGTGTGGAGAGATACGTTGTTTCCCGTGTTTCTTCGAGAGGCGATAACTCCGGCTGTAGGCGACGGAAATTCATGGGACTTTGACGGTCATGTTCAAAATGTCGTGCCCCATCTTATGATTAACCTTAAACCGGCGAGTTTTAAACCGAACTTTTTGCGCGCAAGAAAAAATACAGAACACAGCGTTTATCTTGCGCGCCGCAGTCTCCTAACTGTACAACGTTGCACTCCTGCCATTGGCTGGTCGCCAAGGACATGCTTTCCGTAGCTCCGCCCGATATCGCTTCTAAAAATGTGCGTCGTATAGTGATGATAGATCAAATTAAAGGACACTTGGAAAGAGCACACATGACAGCCTGGGACTTGGAAACTGGAAAGTTTGGTGGCAAGACTGAATACTCTCAGCTAATGAGCTGGCTGTTCTACACGTAACTAAGTGCAATCAGAGCAATGATATTGCACCTAAAATGATGCTGTTTTCTCCTTTTTTTTTTTTCATAGAAATATTTAACAATTCACTTTTAAAAGTGGTTCAAGACGACATTTGCGCATTATACCAAAATGTACCGATGGACAAAAGACAGAACATCTCAGTAAGTACATTGTTTTAGTTGAAACTATTTCACTCACTCACACACACTCACATATAAAACCGTAATGAAAGATGTAACTTTTCACTGAGTGATGCATGGTAAGGGCATTGAGTTCCATTGGGGAGTGGTGGAGTACGAGAGAATATACTTACATAAACCACACAGAATTGTAATAAAATTCTCCGTACCTGCTTTTCTTTTCCCTCTGTCACCAGAACCACAATCCGACCTGCCCTTTTGCGACCAGTCCGTCCCATTCTCTGAACCATTCTTATCGGTGACCTGCTGGCATCGTAACAGATAATCAAATCCACTTCTCCAATATCCAAGCCCTCTTCTCCAACACAAGTTGATATTAAGGTGTTGTAGGCTCCACTTCTGAACTTCTGAACAACCTGTCATAAATATTACAATGTGAAACTTCATTCTAAATGCTGATTGGTTATTAGAATAGCATGTTGGCACACAGAGGATTAACATTAACTTACTGAAAAGTTAGTGAAGATTTGAGACTGAAACAGGTGATCACGATTTGATCTTTGATCAATGCTCTACCACTGAACTACAAAGCCAACTTCGGTCTCTCTCCAGTCACTACTGATCTCTATGTATATGACATCCATTCCAAATAGTTTGTGGACATTGAGTTTTCAACATCACGTTTGTGGCCAACAAAGACTGGGTCCAGTCTCTGGTAGTACCTCGAATTGTCACTAGTTTCTAAGTATGTTAATACTGTATGGAAATAACAAACTATTATAGTGAAACCCAAATGTTACATCCAAGCATTATACATTCAATCTTGATGTTCCCATCATAATAAAAAATGTTATAAAATTCTACCAATTTTACATTTTCCTACATTTTTCTTTGTTTTTAACCTACTGGATACCTTGAAAAACATAAAATTGAGTTATTTTCCTGTAGTTTACGGTTATTACAAGCATAAGAAAACAGTTTTTCTTTGTGACGTTTCAGGAGAACACACGCTCCTTTCATCAGACATTTATTTTCATTTTGACTAAAGATACAATTATAACAATGGTTAGAAATTTTTTAAACAAAAAGAATCCCTTATATAATGAATGTTGTTAATGTTACATTGTTGTAATATAGCAACTTAACTGTGAAAAAAGCAGTCGGTTTTATTTTTATTTCAGATTTTTTTAAATTATGAATCCCAAATATCATCAGGTAATTCAAATTCATCATTGTTTTCACAAAGTCTCTTGATGTTTTCTGTTACATTAAATTTTAAAGATGGTGGCTTACTCCATTTGTGAAAAGAAAACTCCATACTGGATCTATGTTACCATTTTCATTATTTAATTTATTCCAGTGTTCTTCTGCAATGAACGAAGCTTCCCAGACATTCAACTCTGTGTTTCCCGTTAATCTTTTTAAAACCCTTCTCTTTTTGGCACGAACACGATTTGGACATTATAAATCTAAACCCAAGAACAGGTTTGTCAACTCATATCATCGAAGAGAAGCACTTGATTAAAAAGAGAAGGGTTTTAAAAAGATTAACGGGAAACACAGAGTTGAATGTCTGGGAAGCTTCGTTCATTGCAGAAGAACACTGGAATAAATTAAATAATGAAAATGGTAACATAGATCCAGTATGGAGTTTTCTTTTTCACAAATGGAGTAAGCCACCATCTTTAAAATTTAATGTAACAGAAAACATCAAGAAACTTTGTGAAAACAATGATGAATTTGAATTACCTGATGATATTTGGGATTCATAATTTTAAAAAATCTGAAATAAAAATAAAACAGACTGCTTTTTTCACAGTTAAGTTGCTATATTACAACAATGTAACATTGACAACATTCATTATATAAGGGATTCTTTTTGTTTAAAAAATTACTAACCATTGTTAT
The DNA here is from genome assembly GCF_977018435.1 of Lepisma saccharinum. Lineage (NCBI taxonomy): Eukaryota > Metazoa > Arthropoda > Insecta > Zygentoma > Lepismatidae > Lepisma > Lepisma saccharinum. The sequence continues at coordinate 22,944,480 of NC_139249.1, read as the reverse complement.
AACTGTATCTTTAGTCAAAATGAAAATAAATGTCTGATGAAAGAAGCGTGTGTTCTCCTGAAACGTCACAAAGAAAAACTGTTTTCTTATGCTTGTAATAACCGTAAACTACAGGAAAATAATTCTATAATGCAAGCAATGCGTACATACAAGAAAAACCATAAAATTGAGGTTCCACTGTATTAAGAATTAACATAGTTTCCATACATGTAATTTTTCTATTGTTTCTGGTACATTATTTTTGTTTTACGCAAAGAGTTCTTAAGGAATTAGAACAAAACACCAAACAATCTGTTGACAACCTCTGCAACAGCATACACATTAAAAACATACAGGACACAAGAGAAAAATTAAAGAAAAGAGTTATGGACAATTTACCAAGAAATACTTGTGCATCCCACTGTACCACCATGTTGTGGTTTAACACATTAAATACTACATTCTTTACTTTGAGCAAATTTTCAGTGTTACAATAGTTTAAAAAAATCTATATTTGCGACTATGTACTCATTCTAAAACATACTAAATAGACACTCTTGATACCAAATAAACCCATCTGAACCTACCAGCAACTGTTCCTTTTGAGAAAACCCCTTCTTAGTGCCATGGGTAGCTTGCCCCTGGAACACCATAGGCTTTACTAAAGGTTTGTACCTCACCAACATTGTATGGATTTCTCTCACACTATCACGGAACTGGAAGGAGAAAATACAAAGCATCATTCCAAGTAACTTCAGTGCAATGCATGTGTGTATACTTGTGTATGTATTAAGGAAATTGGTCTTAGATTGGCTGATGATTTACGAACGGACAACAGCATTTTTGAAAATCAGTATCTATTTTTTAGAAACTGGAATTCCTGTGAACAGTCTGTAGATTACTACTGGTAACAAAATTACTAGAACTGAGTCAATTCTGATAACAGGGCTGAACCTATACCACTTTCAACAGATACTCTTTCTCGATATCAACACTGATGCTTGAATATTGTTGCAATTAAAAGTTGTTCAAAATATTGAGTAATATTATTGTTTGAGTTTGTGTTTGAAGTCCACTTTGAGCACATTAAGGCTAATCGGGACTGGACCTACAGTTTAAAGTGGGATTCAAACCACTATGGGCCTCCACCGAGTATTGAACCCGGGACCCCTCGATTACAAGGCAACGACACTACCACTGCACCATCGTGGAGGTCCTTTGAGTAATATTAATTGGTGAGTATTCCATTCCAATTATCAGCATAAATTTATCAGATTTTCTTTAAAATATTCAACAAATTAATCAGAATTTTAAAGTACCTATGTAATCACTGCTATGTGTTTACATATATTTTTTAAATGCCTAGCAGACCTCTGAGAATTTGTATGTGTTTTGGGACACCCTGACAGAAGTTTTTAGCACATAAAATTACATATTTTAATTGTTTTCACATAAAATCAATATTTCAATGATAGAGCATGTTTAGTAGGGTGGGCCGAAAATTTTTTTCTTTGAAATTCAACTATGGCTATATTGGAAAAGTTGTGACTAGTATCACTTACATTCCTCACCAAATAACAAGATTTTTAAACAAAAATTAGCTGGGCCCCTGGGAAGTTGAAATTTGAAAATTTCAATTTTTCCAAACGTTCACCAGGATAGTAAGGAAAGGCTAGTAAACTAGCCCAGTAATACTTAAAAGATATTTTTTCACTATTCTAAAACATTCACCTTAACCCTGTTAACAAAATATAATTTTATTATATTGCCTGAAATACTAACAGAATTTACATACAAGCTGGCAACAGTGCACACAGTCAAGTTAAAACACGTTTAGGTCTATGAATGAGTTACCTTTAAATATTCACAAATCAGTTGATGTTTGTCAGCACTGCTGTTCGGATGTGTTGTGTATTAAGTTGTGTTCTAACTAGTGTGCATTCGTTCATACTGCATAATAATTAAGTTTGTGTGTTTAATTGAAATGTCATTACTTTGAACTAATTAACAATGTCAAAGAAAACACGTGAAAATGTTAGTATGTACTTATTCGGAACCAAAAAAGACATTTTACCGGAAAAGAACTAACGTGTTGCCAACTTTTGAAGACATGATACGATGTTTTCAAAGTGTTCGTTTGGAGCTAAAAGGCGAAGGAAGCAAGCAGCCAGAAACAAGATCGGTTGCTGACATTGTTGGCACAAAACTTGAAGATATTTGAAATAGAGCATATCTTCCAATTGTTTCCCATAAAAGAATAGTGGATATGATTGTACAGTACAATAATAAATGTCAAACAGTTATTAAGTCACTCAAAAGTAGAAAGACGACATTTTTAAATAAAAAATTACAAATATTCATAGATGACGCCAAACAATTATTTGATATTTGTTCTTGTAAATGTTTGAACAGATTAACCTGCAACTGCGAGAACACAAAGAAGATACCTGAATTAGAATGGAGATTCATAGAAGATCAGAGAAGTGAAAGAAAGATGGCAATTGGTAACATACACAGACAGGTAACGGCTGAAAAAGAACATGGACAGAAAATTTAAAGTGTGTCAGCCAAAATTTGAGAACGTGATTAACGAACCTGTAGCAGGTCCCAGTGGATTCTGTGATGACAAAGTCTCTAATATAACTTTGGTATCTAGTGACAATGACAGTTCTTTGAGTACAGTTTCAAATGATAAATATTTCATGTGGTCTTATTCCCTTGTAAAGCAACCAAAACTGACAGATAATAATTCTCAAAAAAGACTTCCTCTGGCCCATACGGCAAAAGCCAACGATTTGACAGGTGTGTGTAGTTGCGCTGCAGCTAAAATAGCAAATGCCATCTTGGAAGATGTAAACCTTATTTCAAAAGACGATGCAGCCTTAGTCGTGGATAAAAATAAAATTCGAAGAGAAGTGAATAAAAATAGACGTCAATTTCAACAAGATAAAAAAGATGGGATAGCTTCTATTAAAGGCCTCTACTTTGATGGGAGAAAAGATCAAACCATGTTCCTGGAAAATGGTAGCCGGAGTATTAAAACAGAAGAACACGTAGCGTTAATTGAAAAACCAGGAAGTTTGTTTTTCGGACATATAGCTCTCACACGGTCACGCACAAGTGATATTGCTGAAGGAATTATGAGCTACATTAATACTCATAATGTGCACTTATCTCAACTAATGGTTATCGGATATGGTGGGACTAACGTCAATACCGGTTGCAAAGGTGGAGTGATCCGGTTGATGGAAACTCATCTAAACAGACCATTACAGTGGAGTGTTTGCTTTTTACACGCTAATGAGCTACCACTGCGACATATCTTACAAAAATAGATGGCCTCACAAAGGGTCCTTATACTTACTCAGGACCAATCGGTTCTCGCCTTGCTGATCGTGAGAAAATGGCCACTGTTAATTTTGAATCAATCTAAATGAATTTGCCTTGCGTAGATGAAAATGATCTAAGCAACAACCAACAATATTTGTTCAAGATGTATCAGGCGATCGGAAAGGCAACTTGTTCCAAAGTCTAGAAGAAAGGAATCCCGGAAAACTTTCACACTCAAGGTGGTTGATGACAGCAAACCGTATTCTGAGATTATATGTGGCAACAGAAAATCCCAGAGAATCTACAAATACTCACAGAATTTGTAGTGAAAGTTTACTCACATATGTGGTTTGAAATAAAGGCTCAGCCAGGACTAGAAAATGGGGCAAGACATTTATGGAATACAATTAAAATTTCAACGGAACTTCCTAATCCCGTGAAGATTATTATTGATAAAGTATTATAAGACAATGGTTATTTCGGACATCCGGAAAAATCTTCTTATAGCAATGTTAACAGATTCACGTCAACACATTAGGGAGTTAGCTGTCAAAAGGATCCTTAATGCCAGAAAAAAAATGTAAATAATAGACTTTTCAAAATACTCAAAATTAATTTTGACGCTGAAGATTATGTCGACCTCATAGACTGGTTTAATTCTACAGTGACAGACACCCCCCTCCCCCCAACAAAACATTTGTCTGAAGAACAACTGTTGAACGTAGTAACAAAAGGTGCAATATCGTTTGACCACTTTCCTTGCCACACTCAACCAGTCGAAAGGTGTGTTAAGCTAATAACAGATGCATCATCAAAAGTGTGCGGTGAAAAATCTAGGGATGGTTATATACGCGCCAACTTGGATGCAAGGAAAAACTTACCAACATTTGAAAATAAAAAGCAATACTTAGCTGCAAGGCTAAGTGAAATTTGGGTGGGAGGGTGGAACTCGAGGTGCAGCCACCTCCCTGTGGTGAGTTCTGGGGTTGATTCAATATTCAATGCATTTGAATAAGTCAATGATTTCCTATAAGTTTTTTATTTTGAATATTGATTCAAGCGAAGAGTTGCATGAAATTCTAAATTTCGAAAGTACATACACATTATAAGCCAACAAATGAAAATCTAATGACTAGCCTGCGACAACTCAAGAAATTCACGGTAATTCACAAGGAGTGTATTGTATGGATTTGTGCAAAACTTTAATTGCAGCCGATATATCTTTAACAAAGTTGAAGAACCCACATCTAAATGAATTTCTGTCGAAGTACACGGGATTAAGCATGCATGATGAATCAACACTGTGAAAAGTCTACCTGTAAAAATGTTTCGAAGAAACTGTGAACAGAATTCGCGAAAAATGCGGTAGTGCAGATATTTGGGAGGGATTTGACGAGACACATGACTCGACTGGCCGAAAAATTGTGAATGTCGTTATTGGTACATTGCCAGAGGATGGGGAGAATTCTCCACCATTCCTATTAAATTGCCTAAATTGCCAAGTTGAAAACAAAAAGCTCATTCCCTATTTCAAGGAAGCCATGTGCATTGTAGCTGCTGCTTTGAACTGTGACACACCAGCTTCCAGAGGGATTCACTGTGAAACAACTGGCTTTGTTTAAATATGCAAAGTTGACAACCTGTAATGTGCACCTTTTTGTATTACAAAGCCTTGTTCTTGGACAATAGTCACTCTTTCACAATTGACAACCTAAGGATGATATTCACCACCCACTGCAATGCAAGCTTGTAAAGGTAAGACCGTTTTTCCTTCCTTGTTTTTAAAAAAAATTGTCACATATTTTTGTTTTATAAGTGCATATTTTCACTATTTCAGCACATAAATACATAAATATTTTATATGTTTTTACCACATAAAAATCCGTGCCCTAGTAATCACAAAATATAGTTCTTCCACACAATATGAGTGCCAAAGAAATAGGAACTTCCAATTTTGCTTAACTTCAAGGATAATTGGATTTTGCAAAAGTGTCATGTCGTGTTTTTGTGGACTCAGCGAAAGACCAAAATGCCGGAAAAGTATTAGCTGGCATTGGTAAACAAAATCCAACTCAATATTTAGTAAATAAAGTGTTTTTAAATAACAATCCCAGACTAAGGCTGAGCCAATACTGATGCCAATATATCGGTATCTGCTGATAACAGTGATTTTGACATCAGAAAGTATTGGTTGAAGTTTATTTACTGATACCAACTAATATTTTCCAGCATTTTGATCATACGAAGGGTCAGCAAAAATGACACACAATACTTGGAGTCTAATAATCCTGGAAGTTATGCAAAATTTGAGGTTTCAATTGATTTTGAACTAATATTATGTGAGGAAACTGTATTTTGTGATTACATATTCTGATGTAAATTTTGAATATTTTAAATCAAAACTCTGGTAAATTGATGCTTATAATTGCAGTGGAATACTCATTCACTAATATTAATGATTATTTTGAACAACTTATAATTGTTACAAATTTCAAGCATTGGTGCCAGTGTGGGTGTTGGTTCAGCCCTATTCCAGACTTTTCATTAATTAATTAACACGTTCTCTGCCATGGTGGTTTCACAAATTTTTCCTCCTGCGCCAAAGTGTAAGAAAAATAACACCCAAAATGTGACCTTGTACCAATTCTCGTAGCACTGCTTTCAGCTAGAGAACAGTCAGGATCAACTTCCTTACTAGGATTTTTATCTTTCAGGCCTTAAACGTAATACGCTAAGTCATCGAAATTTCTAAGAAAAAGGCTGGAGTTCGTCATTTTAAGTTTTTATTTGGTTTCACATGCAAAACATTCTGCAAATTATTCCAAAACAACAAGGTCGACATGCATCAAACTCCTAACAACCCCGGCTTCCATCAGAAGAAGCCACAGAATATATCTACACTAGAGTGCGCGTCAAATCTCCTGCATATGGCCTTGAACTGCTGAACAGCACCAGCGAATCACAGACGTGCGGCGTTGCCTAGTTCAGAACCTGTTTCACCTCGCCACTAAATCGTGTACCTGGCGCTCGGATATAAATAGATTATTTCAAGTGTCAGTAGTTCAACAGATGGAAAGATAATGATTTTGCGAGTATGTACGAAAAACAAGCGTGATTGTAGCTTATACCGTTCCCTCTGTAGAAGCAATGTTATTATAAACGTATTTGCATTGTATCGTTTTTGTTCTCCCTTCGTTCCTGTCGCATTCCGAAACTTTCCGATTAGCGAAGGGAACAGAGCAGGTTCGTTCCCAGTGATGGTAGAAGGAGAAATTGACGAAGAGGATACCGTCACTGTTCATTTTTCCCACGTCTTTAGTGTGTGTGTGTGTGTGTGCAGCATGTCGTTGATTAAACCAAGTGGTAGTGATAGCGAGAGAAGAGAGAACAATGCAGTGTTGTACGAAGCCAGGCACGACAGGTGATTTTTTAGGTGTACAATTTTTTTTTTAAAAAAAATGTTCGAGTGAAGAAGAGAGCAGTAAAATCGACTTTAAGAACTGCCAGGCTCTAACAGCTCAAGCGTGTGGTGTGAATCAAGCTACCGTTTCTCGGATGTGTTCGGGGGCAAAACAATGTGGATCGGGGCCTGCTCCAATGTTTCAATCACCTGGAAAGCACATTAACGTACCAAAAAAGAACGACAAACTTAGATGACTTTGAAAAAGACGTAGTTCGTAGAACCGTCTTTGAAATTTACGATTGTGGCGAATTTTCTACTGCCAAAAAGATAACATACTCTTCACGGGACAAAATATCTTACAAAGGCTGTACAACTTCCACCTTGAGAATATTGAAACAATTATGCAGTCCCTCTGGCATAATCAGGTATGTTCTTTTCTCCCATTAAGTTTATTATATGTTATATTATCTAATGTTCCGTGCTCTCCGTGACAAGGCGTTTCGCTCAACCACGCTGTCTCTTTTCCGTGTGAGATTTCGACATGGCACCGCTGCAGTGCGCTGCTATTGGCTATCGCCATATGCAGGAGATTTGACGCGCACTATAGTATTACTCTTTTATACAATGTGATCGCCAATATGTAGAGGCATGCAAATTTAGTTTTTGACGAAAACACGAAATATGAAATAACATGCTGTAATGTTCATTTTTAATGTTTCTGAAAGGTGTGAGGTGCATTTTTCTACCCTGTTTTGTCACGAAATAATGCGAAATAAACTGCAAAATGCGAAATATACTCTTAAACACGAAATTTACAGTTTATATACCCGGCGCGACACTTTCTGAAGTCTGAAGTATCCTGTGAGTTATGCAATTCACGGAAAATTGATTAATTCTGCTGTAAATATTTGAGATACAAAAATGGACCCCTTTACACAGGAATAAACTTAATACTCTGGTAACTACATAAATGTGCTATTAGAAGGGATAAGTTTATTTTGTGTAATAAGTGCAGTTTGAAATCAAATTTAGGATTATATTCACAATTTTAAAACCAAAATGTCATTTTGTATAGCACTTTTGATGTGATTATTCACTGCTATAACACAGAAATTTTATTTTATTTACCGCTTTTGAACCCGAAATCAACTCTGTTTTTGTACCGAAATTTTGCTTCTTTTATTTACCAAAAATATGTGCCTCTACCAATATGGTTTTGCTTCACATTGCTCACATAGTTATAATTTGTAATGTGATCGAGCTGATGTAAAATTAATTTTACTGCAACTGAACATCTAATGATCTGTCATAAAAACACTTTCACGAGCACTCAACTCCGCACGCCTTGTTGGTCATGCCATATGCACATGATTGTTATACTCTTGACCGACAGCATGCTATTAACAACAGAGTCAAGCCACATGTTTCAGTCATAATGACCAATATGGCGTGATTGGTGTGTGCAACAGTTTTGGTCATTATCAACGACGTGGCGGAGAATGTGTTAATAAGAATGTTCTGTTATACTAGTAACTAAAATGTAACGTGCACGATTGTGTAGGTGCAATTTCTAGGAGTCTAAAAGTACCAAAAATTTCTCATCATTCATTTGATGTTTAGAGACATCAAATTAAAACCAATTCACTCTGTGATATAATATTTGCTTCAAAAAATTCTCAGTTTAGAAAGATCTTAGACAACTTGATCAGACCCATGTTCACATGCATTAATGCAGATTCTTTGAACAATGTTTGCAAGTTTATATTAGCTTGGATTAATATCAGTTGTATACAGAGTTAAAAATTTCACAGCCTTAAGCAACAGACCTTCATGAAGACAGAAAATTGTCTACAATTATATACCTTAGTGATAGCATTGTTCAAAAGTCCTACCTGACTGAAGATAATGACTCGAGTGGTCTCCTCTTTGTTCTTGAAGGATTCAAAATGGTTCACTACAATCTCTTTCAGACGTTCTAACTTCGGGTGGCCAAATTCAAAGGGTTTCGCCTGGGAGTTAATAACCTGCAGAAAAAACAGCACACAAAAACTATTAAGTACGTCTTGTCACTTTATGGAAAGAACTGTGGAAAACACTATTTTCGTAACATTACAATCCGTGGTGCAACAGCTCATTGAGGGCCCGGCCCTACCTAATGACTACTGCTGGGCTCACTCCCACCTGATCCTACTCACTCACCCAAGGTGGGAGATCATCCAATCAGTTATGGGGTTACGTGTGGTCAGCACGACAAACCCCCAAGTCGTCATGACAGGGTTTACGCTACTCATTCGCAGTTTCCCAATTTCCTCAAGATAGTGGGTGGCCACATGACCCATACACAGGCCGAAATCTCAGGAGGAAAGCTGTTATGCTTCCCCCCAGGAAACTTGAACCTGTGCATGTCCCGTAGCCAGAGCCCAAATCACGATCGCATGGGCATGGTGTGGGACATTTTGGTAACATTAATATTCCAAAAATGTAATATTAAGTCTGTTTAGTTCTAGGACTACAGCCAAGCAGGATTAATATTAATGCAAATGTATCAGTATCGGAGTAAAAGTAAAGTTTATTTTAATTGATTGAATTAGGTTATTGTATGTCACTTTTGGCTAACTGTGAGGAGGATGAGTGATGATTGATGATATTATGAACACCCATGCCCAGGCTGGGATTCAAACCACACTGTGCTAATGACTCTGCACGGAGGCCGGCAATGCACAGATAGGCTAATCAGGACTGAATGTACAGTTTAAAGTGGGATCCAAACCACTATATGCCTCCACCAGGAATTAAAACTGTGATCCCTTGATTACAATGTGTTGGGGTTAATGCTATGCCATTGGGAATACCCAGGAATAAGAGTGTAAGTGATACAACTCTCAATTTTTTTGTAACCTAAAATAGTGTCTACATGCATAAAACAGTGGAAATATACCTGAGATGTATTGGGACATGGGTTCAGTAGTTCATTTGATCCATACTTGTCATGCAACTCATCTAGAAGCGACACCAGCTCCCTGTCATTGGCCAACCTCTTACTTATGGCCTGATTTCCCCTCTCTCCTTTCACAGCACCTGGAAAACAAATGAATTACATCAAATATTTCGACACCCTCTCAACATCAGAGATTGATATGATTGTTAAGCTCCACAATATACCACTATTTTATTTATGCCAGATACAACTTCACCATACAGTCAACTCTTGATTCTACGACCCCGGGTATAACGACCCTTTTCCCGGGAACCGTGAAAAATTTAGAAAAATTTGGAAAAAAAAGTTGAAAAATTGAAATAAATCGGCCGAAAAATGCGTCGTTTTTTTCCTCCACGCATTCCCTTTACGAGCGCTCTACCGCTCACAATTGGGTCTGAACTAAAAATAGACACCACCACACCATGCTTGAGTGATATCCAATAGCACTTGACCTCTGCCCTCCCCTTCCTCAAGCGCACCAATGTTACCTCGCACCAGACGGCCGCTACCCAATGTGCCATGTTTGCTCTTGGATAAGCGAGAAGAGAAGATCGAATGTGCTTGGATGTTATTTTAAATCGACTTGACTTGTTTCCTTGTTCTAAGAGCTGCTGAAAACTTGCGGGGGAGCAGCCCGAAATGACTGCTGGACTTGCAGTCTTTGCCAATGTGTATGGCAGGTCAAGCTCTTTCACAGATAAATACACCACCACGAGAGATAAGATCGCAGGAATGTTCGTAAATACAGATGCGTGGTGCCTGGAAGTCTGGCCCATCTGTCCAGCTCTGACCTAGAGTTCAGCAGGTCGACCTTGTAGCAGACAACTTCCGATAACCGCTTTCATTCAAAGCGTGTTCTTTGTTCCCTGCAACACTTCATAAAAAAGCGAAACTGTTAGAGATAATCAAAACCACATAGGCGAACTAAAGATCATCAACCCGCTTAATGCGTTGTCATCCAGGTTTCCACAAAAGTTTACTTCGATCTTACGTGCATCATAACTCCCGTTTCTAACTTCATACGTTTTCCTAATTGTGTCGATGTCGTAATACCTGCCAAAAGAAGTGTTCCGTTGGCTGACTGACTTCTCCCTCTTTTCCTGTGAGCAAACGGGAGGGGGGGGGGGCGATGCCGATTGTTTCAGCCACGATTTTCTTGCTCCTGTGTGCACATGCGCTGATTACAGGCGAGGGTGGAAAAGGACCCACCCCTCTTCCTTTCCTTTGACATCTAAAATGGGGCAACCAGTTCTGGATATATTCTTGAAAACAAACAAAAACCATAGGTAAAGGTAAAAGGTAAAGTGTTCCCCTGTGCTTAGCACCACGCCATGAAGGCGTATAGGGGGTGTGGGGGTAACGCCCCACACTTTCTTGATCCGGTCGTGAGTGGTGGTGATGTGATGTGATCAGCACCACGCACCTGACCGCCTTTACCCCCCAGGGTTTCCCCCAGGTACCCATGTTATTCGACGCTGGGTAAAAAAAAAGTGGCCCTCCCCCCGCCCCTTTTCCCCAGCTCGGTCTCCGCCACTGGTGTGCACGGCAATGTTGATAATTGCAGAATTCAGGTCCCTTTTTTTATATGCTGTTGTCTGCATAGAAATATTGCCCGTATTATTGTCTGTTGCATGGTAAAACGTAAAGCAAGGGTCATTTCTTTCTTCTTTACACTGCTGTTAAAAGTTCCGTCTTGGACAGTTGCGTTATCTTTAAAATGCTGGGATTTTTCTCTTCCACCACCTGTTACTCGAACTTCCAGCTGGTCTCCTTGTTTTTACAATGCAGCTGGTGCCAGTGTTTTGTCTAACGTCTTCAAAGCTCTTGCTTGCTGATAACAGCGATGACTCATCCAGCGCGAAGGAAAAAGTAATCTCGCAAAGCTGTTTTGATTTGACGATAAGGAAATTCGATCTCCAGAAAGGAAAACAAGAGTTAAAATAACTTCATGTTCTGCGCCTTCTGATAAGCAAATCTGTAAATTGAATTTGCTTTTCTTCAGAACCATTCATGTGAAGAAAAAAAAAAAAGTATTCAATGTAGGAATGGTCACTGAGACCAATTAAAAAGACATTATTCAAGGGGAAAACGATTGGAGGGGTGGGTGTTTGACCGAGAATACTCCTAAAACCAACATTAAATCGCCGATTAACGTGCGAGTAAATAACGATCTACCATTTTGATATGTGAAAATACACAGTTTCATAAAGCTTGTTTTCAGTTCATTTTATGCTGATGGGCTAATCAGGACTAAATATACAGTTTAAAGTGAAATTCAATTCCAAATCCGAATGATTATCGACTGCGACGCTGTTTAATGACGTGTCCTAGAATACGCATTGGGAAACGCACAAGTTACGCATTTCCTTTTTCACGCTGGATTACAATGCAAGTCAAGGAAGGAGTTTGGGCTGCTCCCTTGAATGGGGGAGGAGGGGAAATGAAGTTGGTTGAAGCAAAGAAAAGTGACTTTTTTTTACGATGTATTTTACACAGCCGAACCAGAACGAAAATTACAGCCCTGATTTTTTTTTTTTTTGTCTGGTGCCTAGAGAGGTTGTGTTGTTTCTCCCGAGAGCTCTAATCTTACCAGTTAATCTTGTAACAGACAATGCTCCAGTAGACCCGTATAAAATCCAACATTCATTCTGCCCGATTATCTCCCGACTTTTGCTGGCACCAGTCTGACTGGTGTCAAGATTGTTCGAGTTTTGCTTGCAATAAGCTCGAGATTGTTTTCCTTTCCATTGGTCTCAGTGCAAATGGGTTTCTCATGAACTAGAATTGTAAGAATTTCCTGGAAAAGCAACGACTGTGCACAATTGAAAAAAGTAACATTATTTTAAATTCTTTTTTTGTGAAAACATTTTCATGTTCTATTTTCCTTCTCATAACACGCATTCTGTGCATAACAGGTTGTATAACTACCAGGATAAATGATGTTACCATCTACTAGGCATCTTTGTGTGCGTTTGAGCTCCATTTAAGATGAAAATTGGTGCAAATTCCAATAACGACCCCTTCGAAATAACGACCCTTTTCCAGGGAACTGTGAAAGGTCGTTGAATTGAGAGTTGACTGTATTTCTAAAAGTACAATATCTTGCACCATACCCTATCATTTCTTGTATATACCAAATAAGTAGCAAATTTAGCGAATACTTGGGTAAGGTTAACTTGAAAGGGTTCTGGGAAACTACCAAACATCATGAAAGAATAAAAAACACATTCATATCAAAGAATATTCTGTGTTCAGAAGAAATGTAGTTTTTCAGGATATTCTGTGTTCAGAAGAAATCTAGTTTTCGAATATAGTTTCTCATGCCTTTATTCAAATTTTGTATTTGTCACATGACTTCGAAAGAGTATCAGATGAAGTAATACCAATACTGTTCATATCATACATACATACAGGTACTCACGTTTTCCGTGGAGCTGTTGTAAGTAAAATTTCTATTAATTTTACTTACAACAGCTTCGCAGAAAACGTGAGTACCTGTTTTATAGCTTTACGATGAAAATTTATAGCAATTTATAGCAACTAATAAAAAAAAATATTTGTGATAAACAATGCTTCTTACACTTAATTTATTCAATTGGTATTTCTGCAGCATATTTAATTTTGACAGAATATTTCGAACTGTTTGATACAGCCCTCATCCAGTAATAACGAGCATTCTTCTTTATTATGATAGATATGTTCTGTTTCTTCTATATTTGCTGTCTGAACTAAGAGCTCTGGGTGTTCATTTGTGAGTGTCCCTTCATTGTTGTGATTAGCATAAAGCTACTGAAAGAAATGTTCAACATGAACAATACAATTACATTTACATTACAGTTACATTACTGCTGATCGCAATTCATGTCAGCCAAAGGCATAAGGTAATTTTTTTACAAAAAAAAAATGCATAAAATATGTAAATATAATTTTCATTAATTTATAAATTAACAAATCTTCTTTCTTACCTTGTAATGAATCCAGGAAAGAACGTATCCCATGAATAGAAAGTAAATCATATGCATTGTACAAGGACATGCAAACAGCAAAGTCACTTTCAATAAGTCCACGCTGCATGTGCGATATGCCGTTCGGTAAGTTTGCATGGAAACTTCCTCGTGCATTCAGGATCTGGAATAAAATAACATAATTTCAAACATTGCATTAATTAATGATAAACATACTGATAATATTAATAAATCATTAAAATGCTGATCAAGGCAAACCTTTATAGTAAACAAGGCTTAACAGTGTTACCACTGATAATATTAGATGTCAGGACCCAGTTGATGCAAAAAAAAAATTGTACCACTATTATTCATCTTCAATTAGGTGTTTTTTCTACATCTACAGAGTGATCACAAAGTGGGCGTACCCCCTTTTTCAAGGCATGTCCAGAAAGTAAGTTCCGTTTGTAATTTATGCCACAGCTGCACTGTAATCGCAAGAGTTGGCACGTGCGCCGAGTAGTTGGACCCATTGGCAAGGCAGAGACGTCAGTGTTAGAGAAGACGGAAATGCAGACGCTTCGTAGTGGGTTGCGATAATGTTCAAGAAAATCGAAACACCTGCTGCGTGTGAAGTGCATTCAGTCGTACGGTTTTTGAATGCACGGGATGTGTCATCAGCTGAAATTCACCGTCAAATTGGTGAAATGTATGGTGAACAGATCATGAGTGCCTCAATGGTACGGAGATGGGTGCCACAGTTTAACGAAGAACGGAACAATGTGCATGATGAGGAACGCAGTGGGCGGCCATCTCTGGTTACAGACAAATTGGTCCATGCTGTGGAAGAGAAGATTAAAGAGAACCGACGATTCACCCTGACAACACTGTCTGTGCATTTTCTACAAATTTCCTGGTTGCTGCTTCATGAAATTGTGTCAGACAGACTGAACTTCCGCAAATTGTGTGCCCGCTGGGTCCCACACTTACAGAAGACTACAAAGAGAACCAAATGGGGAGTGCATTACCGTTTTTGACATGGTACTGTGAGGAGGGTGATGACCTTTTTAAATTGCACCGTGACTGGGGACGAGACATGGGTACTGCATGAGACTCCGGAAACAAAACGACAGTCCATGGAGTGGAGGCACATGTCCTCGTCATGAAAAGGCCTCCCCGATGGTGCAGTGGTAGCGTCGTCGCCTTGTAATCAAGGGGACTCCGGGTTCGATACCCAGTGGAGGCACAAGTGGTTCGGATCACACTTTAAACTGTAGGTCCAGTTACGATTAGCCTTACTGTGCGGACTTAAAACATCAAATCAATTAATCAATCAATCCTCGCCACGAAAGACCAAAGTGAGACCAGTTCTGACCACTTGGAAGGTCCTGTGCACAGTGTTTTGGGACAGACAAGGTCTATTTATTCCCTGTGGACTTCTTGGAGCACGGCAAAACCATCAACGCCAACAAATATTGCAAAACTCTACGAAAATTGCATCGTGCAATCCAAAACAAGCAACGTGGCATGTTGAGCTGTGGCGTTGTGTTCATTCACCACAATACTGGTCCCCATACGGTGGTTGCAACGCAATAACTCCTTACAGACTTTGGCTGGGAAACATTTCCTCATCCCCTGTACATCCCAGACCCCACCCTGCGTGATTTTCATCTCCTTTTGCACCTGTAAGCTTTCATTACTGGCAAGAGCTTTGAGGATGACAATGCGGTGAAACAAGCTGTTACCACTTGGTGGCATCGTTCTTCGATATGGGCATACAAAATATGGTGTCTCGTTATGATAAGTGTCTCAACAGGTATGGCGATTAATTGAAACATAATCCAATGCACATACTTCAGTGTACAACAAAGTGTTTTGTTCTATTATTTGGTCTAGGAATTAATTCGTGCGCCTGGACAAGAGATGGCGTAACGAGCGTATCGTCCCACAGTTCCGTGTATCCACATATGCGTTGAAAACTCCTGTCAGCGCGCATCGTTCATAGTATAGGGCAGTTGATTGACGCGTCAACAACAGCATTTTGTAGTCAACTGAACATGGCACAGTTCGTGCCAGATAAAGTGTTTTTGCGGTGTGTTCTGCTTCATTACTTAAACATGCAGAAAAGTGTTACCGAAAGTCATCGTATTTTGGTGGAAGTGTATGGTGACCATGCGCTAGCTGAGCGAACGTGTCAGAAGTGGTTTGCACAGTTTAGAAGTGGTGATTTCGGCCTGGAAGACCAAGAGCGACCTGGACAGGCCAAAAAAATTTGAAGACGAAGAATTGAGAGCATTGCTCGATCAGGATTCGTGTCAAATGCAGTAAGAACTTGCAGAAGCATTAGGCGTTGATCAAACAACAGTTTCCAAACGCCTCAAAGCCATGGGAATGATTCAAAAGATGTCACATTGGGTTCCACACGAATTGAAAGACAGAGACGTTGAAAGACGAAAAACCATTTGCGAATTGCTGCTTCAAAGACAGAAAAGAAAGGGGTTTTTGCATCACATTGTTACTGGCGATGAGAAGTGGATCCATTACGAGAACCCGAAACGAAAACAGGCCTGGGTGAAGCCAGGTGAACCAGGTCCATCACAACCGAAACGAGATATTCACTGTGCAAAGGTTATGCTGTGCATATGGTGGGATATGAAAAGTGTGGTGTACTATGAGCTGCTGCAACCGGGTGAAACTATTAATGGAGAATGTTATCGACGACAATTAATGCGTTTGAAGCAAGCTCTGGCCTGGAAACGACCAGAATGGGAGAACAGACATGATAAACTTATTTTTCAACATGATAACGCTCGCCCACATGTCGCAAAACCGGTCAAAACCTATTTAGAAAATGTCGGATGGGAAGTTTTACCCCACCCGCCGTATTCACCAGACGTTGCTCCTTCGGACTACTACTTGCTCGATTGCATGAATAACGATTTGATTGGACAGCGGTTCACTTCTTCAGAAGATATCGAAAAATGGGTCTCTGACTGGATCGCTTCAAAGGATGAGGACTTCTTTCGCCACGGAATCCGTAACTTGCCTGACAGATGGGCGAAAGTGGTGGCTCGCGATGGACAATATTTTTCTTAAGGCATTTATGTATTTTGTGTTTGAACTACAGCTTCAATGTGTGCGTAACAACCGCACGAATTAATTCCTAGACCAAATATATTTTGTGTTCTTTTAATTGACAAACGGAACTTACTTTCTGAATGACCCTTGTATTTTCAACACAACGATGGTTATGGTTGAATGCTTTATATGAATACGTACATACATACGAGTCCAGAACATCTGTATGGGCACAGTCATTTTCGTATCATACCCAAATTCTGTCCCATGTTCTGGCACACTTCGCGTTGCAAATGTGTCTTTGCCTGAATAAAACCTTTCCCTGGCAGTGGATTGGAAGAGGTTCTGAAGGTTACCCAGCTCCCTTAGCCTGGCCTCACCTCACCTCTGGGGATTCATCAATGACAGGGTCAGAAATAACAGGTATAGCACAACACAAGAGTTAAAGCAGCTGTGAAAGATGACTTCACATATGTGACTCCGTATTAACCTCCGCAAAAAACATGTGCCAGAACATGGCACAGAATTCAGCTGTGGTACGAAAAATGGCAGTCCCTATATTGATGTTCTGGACTCTTAAACGATCAGGGGCATTCAACCATAACCATCATAAGTGTCGAAAATAAAGGGGGAAATGCATAATTATAGTACATCATTATAGCATTATCAACTTAGCAAACATAATCAGCTCAAATCTTGAAACTAGGGCTGAGTCGATATTGATGCCAATGTATCCGTAGTAGTGGTATCAGTTTTCGCAAAGTACTGCTTAGAATCTATTTATTGATACTTGCATTTATTTACTGGATATTTATCCAGCATTTTGGTTTTTCACAGGGTCTGCAAAACTATCACATGACACTTTCGTCAAGTCTAATTATACTGGGAATTATGCAAAATTCAAAGTTTTCATTTATTTTGCACCAACACTGTGTAAAAAACTGGATTATGTGATTACATAACACGAATTTTAATATTCTGATGTAATTCTTGAATATTTTAAATCAAAACTCATGGAAAATTGATGCACATTATTGGAGCAGAGTACTTACACACTAATATTAAGTAATGTTCTCAACAACTTTTAACTGTTAGAATTTTTAAGCAACAGTACTGGTATCGGTTGGAATCTGTAAGATTACAATGGTCGACATTTTAGCCCCCCCCCCCCAAAAAAAAGTGGATGTTTCCAAATCAGTACGTGTTTCTGGAAGTATTTCGAATACTGATCACGGAAAACACATCAACTTTTTTCCATCACATCAGGATTTTTCACATTTTTAATCAAAATTCTCATATTCGCCATTCCATTACACCTACAGTCAACTCTCGATTCAACGACCTTTCACATTTCCCGGGAAAAGGGTCGTTATTTCGAAGGGGTCGTTATTGGAATTTGCACCAATTTTCAGCTTAAAGGGAGCTCAAACGGACACAAAGATGCCAAGGAGATGGTAACACCATTTATCCTGGTAGTTATACAACCTGTTATGCACAGGATGCGTGTTGTGAGAAGGAAAATAGAACATGAGAAAGTTTTCACAAAAGAGAATTTAAAATAATGTTACTTTGTTTCAATTGTGCACAGTCGTTGCTTTTCCAGGAAATTCTTACAATTCTAGTTCATGAGAAACCAGTTTCCACTGAGACCAATGGAAAGGAAAACAATCTCGAGCTTATTGCAAGCAAAACTCGAAGAATCTTGACACCAGTCAGACTGGTGCCAGCAAAAGTCGGGAGATAATCGGGCAGAATGAATGTTGGATTTTATACGGGTTTACTGGAGCATTGTCTGTTACAAGATTAACTGGTAAGATTAGATCTCTCGGGAGAAACAACACAACTTCTCTAGGTACCAGACAAAAAAAATAAAGGCAGGGCTGTAATTTTCATTCTGGTTCGGCTGTGTAAAATACATCGTAAAAAAAAAAGTCACTTTTCTTTGCTTCAACCAACTTCATTCACCCTCCTTCCCCATTCAAGGGAGCAGTCCAAACTCCTTCCTTGACTTGCATTGTAATCCAGCGTGAAAAAGGAAATGCGCAACTTGCGATCTATTTTCACCCAAAGCGTATTGTAGGACAGGTCATTAAACAAGGTGGCAGTTGATAACACTGGGGAACAAAAAAAATATTTTATTTTGCGGCATAAAGTTTAGTAACAGTTTCAGCACACAAAACAACTGTGATTGCCAAATGTATGATTGGTTCAGTTGAATTGACTCCAGTTATAAAAATAAACACACCATGGAAAATGTAGGAGGTAAAATTACTCCACGCTTTTCTCGGTAATATCAAAATTTGATAATGTGCTTAAATTCACCATTAAGAAACTTATTTATTTATTTGTAAATTGTTGCTAGGCAACTTATGAATCATTACTAGGCCATATATCTCTTAACGTAGAATTTTGTAGTATAACTAAGCGAAATGCGTTTAATGTGAATACATTGGAAATATGAGTTCCTCACGTAGTAAGTGTTTCAACAACCCAAATGTTTTTTGCTATATATGTGGAATATATTGTCTACCATCACAGAGAAGAAATATCACAGATGTAGTGAGAGATTTGTATCAGGCTAATTTTGCCAAAAATCTGGGACAACAGAATAAAAAATGGGTCCCACATATAGTTTGCAAAACTTGTTTGGAATCACTTCGTTATTGGGGCCAAGGCGGACGAAAGGGACTCAAATTTGGAGTGCCCATGACATGGAGTGAACCAAAAAATCATGTTAATGATTGCTATTTTTGTGCTGTGAATGTTAAAGGCATGAATAGATTCAAAAAGCGCAATTGGGTGTACTCTAATGTAGAGTCAGCAAAGGCGCCGATACTGCACAGTGAAAATTTACCTTTACCAGTATGTACCTTTTCGCAAAATATTGACGATGACGTTGAGATATCAGATGAAAGTGCTAGTGACAATAAAAACGAAAGTGATTTTGAAGGATGTAGTTCTACACTGCAAGCATTCTCCCAAAGCCAACTGAATGATTTGATTCGTGACCTAAATTTGTCAAAAAAAATCATCTGAGATTCTAGCATTGCGACTAAGAGAAAAACATTGCCTTCAGCCTGGTGTTACTGCAACATCATATAGAACAAGAGAACACAATATTCTTCCTTACTTTAGCGAAGACTATGATCTTGTGAATTGTAACAACAACATTCCTGATCTTTTGCTGCTGTTAGGTCTATCAACATATCGCCCAGAGGATTGGCGTTTATTTCTGGACGATTCTAAAGAAGTTTGAAATGTGTTTTACTACACAATGGTAATAAACATCCTTCAGTTCCTATCGGACACTCAACAAAGCTTAAGGAAGAATACCAAAACATAAAAATGGTTTTAGAAAAGATTGAATATGCTGAACATTGGCTCGTGTGTGTGGATTTGAAGATGGTGAAATTTTTACAGGGACAGCAAAATGGGTACACAAAACATCCCTGTTTCCTATGTTTGTGGGATAGTAGTGCTAGAGAGAAGCATTGGACGATAAAAGTTTGGCCCCCAAGGGAAAATATTATAGTGGGAAAAGCTAATATTTTTCATGAACCACTGAGAGATAGGGACAAAATCATCCTTCCGCCACTGCATATTAAACTTGGGTTGATAAAACAGTTTGACAAGGCCTTAGATACAAGTGGTGATTGTTTCAAATATATATGCCACACTTTTCCAGGACTAAGTATTGAAAAATTGAAGGCAGAAATCTTTGACGGACCACAAATTCATACACTTATAAATTATGCCAGTTTTACAACTTACATGTCTTACATCGGATCTGAGGCCTAGCTGAGTTTTGTGTCCGTCGTCAAAAACGTTTTGGGGAATCACAGAGCAGAAAACTACCGCGATATAGTTGGAAATATGTTGAAAAATTTTGAGAAATTGGGAGCTAATATGAGTGTGAAGATACATTTTCTACATAACCACATTGACAGATTCCCTGAGAACCTTGGTGATTTTAGTGAAGAACAGGGAGAAAGGTTCCATGAGGATATAAGGATGATGGAAGAAAGGTACCAGGGACGGTGGGATCGCCACATGATGGCCGACTACTGTTGGAGCTTACAGAGGGATTGTCCTAAAAAGCAATACACCAGGAAATCGTAGAGAAAACTTTTCACAAAGTTTGTTACTTCATTGTGTACATATTTTCTTAATTATTATGATCATAGGCCTATATAAATTTATTTTTATAATAATGATTGTAATCACAAAAAGAAATATTAAATTGTTGTTGGAAGTTCATTTATATGTATGTCTTATGTTTCCGCCATTTTGGTTTAGTTGCATTTATTTCATAAATTAGAGCCAATTCAGGAAATATATTATTATATCATTATTCAGCAGCATGAAATCGCCCTAAATTAGCTCTCAAACACTGTGCCGCAATTTCACTGTTCCCCAGTGTAATCATTCGGGTTTGGAATTGAATTTCACTTTAAACTGTATATTTACCCCGATTAGCCCATCAGCATAAAATGAACTGAAAACAAGCTTTATGAAACTGTGCATTTTCACATATCAAAATGGTAGATCGTTAATCGATCGACGATTTAATGTTGGATTTAGGAGTATTCTCGATGTCAAACACCCACCCCTCCAAATGTTTTCCCCTTGAATAATGTCTTTTTAATCAGTCTCAGCGACCATTCCTACATTGAACACACTTTTTTTTTTCCTCCACATGAATGGTTCTGAAGAAAGGTAAATTAAATTTACAGTTGTGGTTATCAGAAGGCGCAGAACATGAAGTTATTTTAACTCTTGTTTTGCTTTCTGGAGATCGAATTTCCGTTATCGTCAAATCAAAACAGCTTTGCGAGATTCAAAACAATAACTTTTTTCTTCCCGCTGGATGAGTCATCGCTGTTATCTGCAAGCAAGAGCTTAGCAGACGCTAGACAAAACACTGGCGCCAGCTGCATCGTAAAAACAAAGAGACCAGCTGGAAGTTCGAGCAACAGGTGGCGGAAGAGAAAAGTCCCAGCATTTTAAAGATAACGCAACTGTCGAAGACGGATTAACAGCAGTGTAAAGAAGAAAGAAATGACCCTTGCTTTACGTTTTACCGTTTTACCACGCAACAGACAATAATACGGGCAATATTTCCTATGCAGACAACAGCATTAAAAAAAATATATAATAAATAAATTTTAAAAAACAACTGAATTCTGCAATTATCAACATTGCCGTGCACACCAGTGGCGGAGAATGAGCTGGGGAAAGGGGGGGGTCCCTTTTTGTTTTACTTGTTCTATGGTTTTTGTTCGTTTTCAAGAATATATCCAGAACTGGTTGCCCCATTTTAGACGTAAAAGGAAAGGAAGAGGGATGGGTCCTTTTCCACCCTCGCCTGTAATCAGCCCGCATCAGCAAGAAAATCGTGGCTGAAACAATCTGCATCGCACCCCCCCCCCCCCTTACGTTTCCTGACAGGAAAAGAGGGAGAAGTCAGTAAACCAACAGAACACTTTTTTAGCAGATATTACGACATCGACACAATTAGGAAAACATATGAAGTGGGAAACGGGAGTTATGATGCATGTAAGATCGAAGTAAACTTTTGTGGAAACCTGGATGTCAACGCATTAAGCGGGTTGACGATCTTTAGTTCACCTATGTGGTTTTGATTATCTCTAACAGTTTCGCTTTTTTATGAAGTGTTGCAGGGAACAAAGAACACATTTTGAATGAAAGCGGTTACCGGAAGTTGTCGGCTACAAGGCCGAGAGTTGCTCACTCACGGGAACCTGCTGAACTGGACAGATGGGCCAGACTTCCAGGCGCCACACATCTGTATTTTCGAACATTCCTGCGATCTTATCTCTCAAGGTGGTGTATTTATCGATGAAAGAGCTTGACCTGCCATACACATTGGCAAAGACTGCAAGTCCAGCAGTCATTTCGGGCTGCTCCCACCCTTCCCCGCGAGTTTTCAGCAGCTCTTAGGACAAGGAAACAAAAGGTCGATTTAAAATAACATCCAAGCACATTCAATCTTCTCTTCTCGCGTATCCAAGAGAAAGCGTGGCAAAACAAGCCTGGCACGTTGGGTAGCGGCCGTCGGGTGCGGGGTAACATTGGTGAGCTTGAGGGAGGGGAGGGCAGAGGTCAAGTGCTATTGGATATCACTCAAGCATGGTGTGGTGGTGCCTATTTTTAGTTCAGACCCAATTGTGAGCGGTAGAGCGCTCGTGAAGGAAATGAGTGGGGGAAAAAACAACGCATTTTTCGGCCGATTTCCTTCAATTTTTCAACTTTTTTTTTCAAATTTTTCTATGTTTTTCTAAATTTTTCATGGTTCCCGGGAAAAGGGTCGTTACTTCGAGAGGGTCGTTATACCCGGAGTCGTAGAATCGAAAGTTGACTGTATTACAGAACGCAACAAAATAAATTAACACAAGGGAAATTTTGGTTGTTTACAAACCAATAGGTGATTCTGGAAATATTTTGAATTCTGATCACGGAAATGACATCAAATTTCTTCCCATCATGTCAGAATTTTTCTCTACGTCACTATGTTCAATCAACCCACCATATTAAAACATTGAGTATTGGACATTTTAAAGGAAATTTTCATGAGGGATTTCGAAAATAAATCTTAAGTAATCAAAGTCCATACAATTGTAATGCCAGTGTGTCATGTGAAGATGAAAGGTGGATTTGTATTGTAGAAAATCAAAATTTTACCCACCATCTAAACAGAAAGGAAATAGTGGAACTACACATTTTATTGTGAAATTAAGGCAGTTAATATATTGTCGTTTTCTGAAAAACTAGACATGATGAGTAAAAATGGATTTCACTTTTGGAATCAGCATGCTGAATATATTCAAAGACAACAATCATCTGCGAGACATCAAAACCCATGTCGACCAGTGATATCAACATCGGCTTGGGTATTGGTTCAAAATGGTATTGGACCAGCCCTATTCAAAACATTTAAACTTTATTTTTAACTATCGTAACGGACCTTAAAGTTCGTGGGATCTTATGAATACCTAAACTGTTAACCAATTAATCAATGGGTGATGTATATTACTCATCATTCATCCTCTGATGAGACCACTCGTCATTGGCACGACGAGTTAACGCTTGGCAATGCAAAAGGTATTAAATCACACTAAGGAACTAAACTACAGAAAAGACAATGGTCACTCGTTGGGTTTTCTGAACCGTTGAACCTGAATCATGGCTGGGTGTAGGATAATTACCTGTCTATCTGAAGTCTTTAGCTGAATCAAATAAGCGAAGTCCTCTGTAAGCTTCTCCAATTAGTCGACCAAAGCGTCGTTCCACTTCTGACCTACTGCCTTGCTGACCACCTCTTCTATCTCCAGTCAATCCCAAAATTCAGTCCCCTCTCAGCTTGTCTCACCTCTATATTACTAGGCCATCGAGCTCTTCCTCTATGCCGAATCGTGTTATTTAATTGCTACCATGCAAACCACTGACTCTATAACCAGAAGTATTACCTGTTTCCTGAATGCTCAGGAGGTTTGCATGGCACAACACAATGCATTGTAAACATGCCTCAGAGGCTTGAGACAACTGAGAAAAACAAGTGAATGCCCTGGTCAACATGAAGCGTTCAGAGAGACTTAAATAAAATAAACATATAATCTTAGGGATTGATACGTTCTGCCACGGTGGAGAAAATTTTCTATGTTGAAAATTTAAAAGTCAAATCGCAAAGCTTGACATGACCCAGGTTCGCCAATTCCATGTATTTTCTTAGAAAAACAAACAGATAAAATATAAAAAACAACAAAACATAGCTTTCTTTTGATTCCCTAAAAAAAATCCATTCCCTAAAACATTACAATTCATAATAACAAATACACACGTCGATATGATATAAAAACAATATTATGTATGATTATATGACTAGCAATTACAAAATTTTATAACATTAAGTGATAGTACTTGCGATGTAATGCAATTGTACGTGCGAAAGTTGTTTTGATGTAGAATTGCTCGTTTTTTACAAATCGCAAGCGTGTGGTCATTAGTCTGTGCTCCATCGCCAAGCAAGGCAAATGGCTGAAACGTCTTCGCAACGTAGTTCACAATGTTTCTGTATATGGGATCCCTACGGAGACCCTTCAGATAACTAAAAAGGTTTGTAAGTAAATACACAAAATGTACATTGTCCCATATGTGTGTGAATTCGTAAATAAGCAGGTAAACACAAATATTCGCTGTATCATTCTCACTCTATACACATCTCATTGTTTTGCATGTAAAAACCTGGGTACACCAACATGTACTATGTTTTGCTAAATGTGTAGCCACTTCACTCATGACTACTTCAAATATATGAACTTTCACTGGCTATCTTGCGTATTCCGATGTTTGATTAGAAAATACTTGATGCACACAATTAATTACACAGAAAACTGTTTGTATTTTATATAGCCTTGTACATACTCATGTGTAACTGCACACAAAAATCTTGCACGTATCCACCAACTGTCTGCTCTGATTGTAAACATCAGAAAATGTCCATGTTGGTGAAACAAAATTAACTGCGTGGTAGAAACATTTGCACAAAACAATGGCACTAAAGCATACTTCGTGAAATGTTCGGAAATGCTGTAATTATGCCTTTTATTGCTTGCATGTATGGGTGGTTATCCATTGTAAAATTTCTTGTTAAAAAAAATACACACTAATTGATATCGTTGGATAATTAACACAACTGGCTCTTGTCGTCTCCTTGTAATATAATGTAAACTATAATGCATGTAAAAACTGGCTAGCATGCATGGTACGGAACTGAAGATGTGTAGAAGGGCTATGGAAAAGTATTGTTTCCCATAATGCACGGTAAATATTCACATGAATACACATGATATAAACTTGCATGTATATGTGTGGGAAAACACTGTAGCACAATTGGATCAACAATTCTGTACTTATTGTTGTGACCGGAACTGCTGCTTGTAGAATATATGTTCTCTCTACTTCTCTTCTTCATATTGCTTTTCATCTTGACTTTATTTGGGGTAATGTAAAGGGTGTGGTAAATGACCCGTAAAACTTGGGAGATGGGGAAAATTTGTCCCAACTGAAAACAGTGTGGAGGGAAATTTTATCTGGTTCCTTCACTAGGTGTCGTTGATAGTCTGTGATACTAAACTGGAAAATTCCTGGGTGAATACAGGCTTTCCGGGGAAAATGTAGTCGTCTTGTAGAAGAAAATGTCTGCATGCTTCCTTGTAATACGGTGATGAGTCTTCCTGCATGGTAGCTTCTCTGGAGGTCCTTCATACAAAATGCCCATGATTGGTGTAGGCATTGCTTGTCCACGTTGTTCCGTATAGACAGGTTAGGTTAAAACAAGGGAAAATTATAAAAGTGAAAGGAAATTGCAAAGGATGGGTAGATATAATTCACGTTTATGCACACAAAACCAAACTCATTTCCATTGCCTTTTCTTAAAATTAAATTAAATTGCCTCATCAAAATAAAATAAATTAAAATAAATTGATTAAATAATTGCCATAACTCTTTGAAAATAAATAACGAAAATTTAAATAAAATATCCAACCTTAATTAAAATATTAATGTCCATGATTGATGTGTTGCCTTAATTATGAATTATTACTGTGCTGCTCTGAATGAACCTGTCTCGCAAGTTGATAGTGCTTATAAAAATAATACATTAGTGCTGATGTTAGTAATAAATTCCAAATAATAAATACTAATATAGACATGGGCAAAGGGTTTAAAACTAATTCCTGAAATGAAATGCCCTTACTAACAGATTGATTAAGTTGCTTTAAGGCAAGTTCAAGCGGAGTCCATTGAGAAATAGTGAAATCAGATAAATTCTTGGAAATATTAAGTAGTAATTCAATTTCCTTCATTTTTACTTGTTCAAAAGCTAAAATTCTAGTATGTAAAATTTGTTGATCCACAATAATCTGAGAAAAATCCTGATAGTTAAAAAATATAGATTGCCCCTCGTTAATCTGAATTGATCTGTGGGTGTTCAAATTATTATTCAAATTCTGAATAACAATAAATTGACCTGAGCCTGATATTAAAATACCATTACGTGTTCTGATAAACTGAAATAATTTATTGTCAGTAATAGACTTCACTTTAAAATTACAAAATGTAGAATTAATAAACAAAAGTAAGTGTTGCAAGCATGTTCTAAATTCTGTTTAAATTAAAAAAAAATATTATGTTGTGAACCCTTAAAATAAATATATAAAATTTGAGTTGCGCAAAGCAAGCTATTAGCGTCCTAAGAGGTTGCTTTGGCAAGCCTCTAATGGCCTCCTAATAACTGATAGGCCGAAGCAATTTGCCGTGGTTCATTAATATGCAATGTAAAACAAAAAATTCAGTAAATGCTACTTCGGACTTTCGTTGAAACTCCAGGTGGTAACAAATATAGCGTCAGGGAATTAAAAGAGTGAAATTCAAATTTTAAACACAATAAAGATAATAAAAAAAAATCTCAATTCCAAATTTTCTTTAAACAAAAGAAATTTAACCACTCAAGACAAGAATGGTGTGTCAATCCCTTAGGTTTATCCAAACAAAATAGATCGAGAATAGGTATGCAATATATTAAAATATAAATACAAATTACTAATTATTACCTACTTTACTAAAATTAACATGAAGTTAATCAGTAAGAAGTAATGAATTTATTGCTGCAATGTCAAATAAGGTGCAAATTGGGTAAGTAAGCTAAATTTCCTAATAATAATAATAAATTCCCAAATTATAACATGTCTGGTGCTGTTAAAATTTGGAAAGGCTAACGATGCCGTGGCGACTTTTGCTGCACATGCCTGTGCTAATCACCGAGGCTTAGCCCGGGCATGTTGCTAACACTTGATTACTCTATGTGCATAAAGTACTAAAATTGCCCTTTTGTAAAATTTCCCTGATTTTATCAAAATTTCGTTTATCTCTATCCTGATTCTAATGAAAAAATGCGTCAATTTCCCAAAAAATTTACTTACTAAAAATATCTCTATAAAAAACGGGAAAATTTTGCGAGAAAAACAAAAAAAAATTCGTCTTGTTGTTCCTTTGTAAAATTATTGGTCGTGATTAGTCTGAAGTGCATAAATGCGACGTTTTATGGCAAAAGTTATTTATGTAGAACAAAGTATCCCTAACATTGTTGACATGAAATTCTATCGTGAAAATCAAATTCTAATGGCTATATTCTTAACTAAACTGGTACCCTGAAAATTTTAATGAGCGAACGCCACTGGTTCGAGAAAATATGCAAAGTCTATGCTAAGTCTTTCTGAGCTTCTAACGTGCTCTGGAAGGCGTAAACGCAGAGAAAGGAATTTGCTGACATCAGATATTCTAAATAGTGCAAAGTTGCATTTTGTGGTCGCTGGACGCAACTGAAATTTCTCTACAGCGAGAGAACTCGGGAGGCTTGCTGCCGGTGTGTTCGGGCGACATCTTTGGGTACGTTCGGGTGCCGTCGGAATAGCGGCCGAAAAAATCGTTGCTTTGAGCAACGGGCAAAGGAGACAATCCAACAGGCGGAGGAGAAAATGACGCGCTATGATTCGCTGACTCGTTGAATGATGCGTGAATGTTTACAAAACTTTAAATTACTACGAACAAGGTACCCGAACATTCGAACCCGAGCTGCAACAGTAAGGGTTAGCAATGGCGTCTCCGAAAGTGTTGCTCTCTTTAGGGCTGTTCTTCTGCCTCGTCTTCTCCTCTTATGCAAGCGAATCGCTGGAGGAAGTAGCTGTGGAGGAGATGCTGGAGGAAGATGGATTCCGAGAGAAGTCCATCCCGGAAGACGTGGCCATCGCAGAAGACTACGCGGCAGAGGACTCTGACGACCGCGTGAAGAAGTCATACTACCCTCCCCCTCCTCCTCCATACCCAGCACCTCACTATGCACCTCCTCACCCAGCACCTCACTACCCACCGCCTCACCCGCCACCTCACTACCCGGCTCCACATTACGCTCCATACAAACCCGCTTATCACCCTTACAAGCCTGCTTACCACCCTTACCACCCACACCCACACTACCCCAAACCTCACTGCCCAGCATCTCCACCACGTAACGGACCTTAAAGTTCGTGGGATCTTATGAATACCTAAACTGTTAACCAATTAATCAATGGGTGATGTATATTACTCATCATTCATCCTCTGATGAGACCACTCGTCATTGGCACGACGAGTTAACGCTTGGCAATGCAAAAGGTACTAAATCACACTAAGGAACTAAACTACAGAAAATACAATGGTCACTCGTTGGGTTTTCTGAACCGTTGAACCTGAATCATGGCTGGGTGTAGGATAATTACCTGTCTATCTGAAGTCTTTAGCTGAATCAAATAAGCGAAGTCCTCTGTAAGCTTCTCCAATTAGTCGACCAAAGCGTCGTTCCACTTCTGACCTACTGCCTTGCTGACCACCTCTTCTATCTCCAGTCAATCCCAAAATTCAGTCCCCTCTCAGCTTGTCTCACCTCTATATTACTAGGCCATCGAGCTCTTCCTCTATGCCGAATCGTGTTATTTAATTGCTACCATGCAAACCACTGACTCTATAACCAGAAGTATTACCTGTTTCCTGAATGCTCAGGAGGTTTGCATGGCACAACACAATGCATTGTAAACATGCCTCAGAGGCTTGAGACAACTGAGAAAAACAAGTGAATGCCCTGGTCAACATGAAGCGTTCAGAGAGACTTAAATAAAATAAACATATAATCTTAGGGATTGATATGCTATGATGAAATCCAATATTTTGAAATTACATTTCCATTGTTTACACACTGTCCTTCAATTCATAGAGATTAACTGCAACAACTGGGGAAAATAAAACGTGCAGAAATAAAGCATTTATTACCTAGCCTCAAATTCAACTCAGGATGTTCAAACTAAAATGAATTGACCAAATCTACAAATTATATCGAAATAAATGCATCAATTATTAATTCACAAATTTTGTTTTTCTATCAAAAAAAGGGAAATTTTACCTTGATTTTTGAAAGTGTAGCTGGACTGTTGCAATACAGAACTCTTTGATTCATCAAACGCCTCACGTATGGCTCAATTACCTGGAAAGAAAGAACATTTGTGTGCATCACTGAATTTTCACATTTCCATGACAAATCAAAACAAAGTAATGCTAAAATCTGGCAACTGCATTTTTTAAAGTTAGGCGAAATGGTAGTGTACACTATTCAGCAACAATTTAAGGAGAATTTTTGGACCGACTTTGATGTCAATATTTAACTGAGGCAGGATCACTTTGAAGGTCACAGATTCCCATTGTTAAATTTTTGACCTTTCTGCTCATTTTTCAGTTTGTGTACAACCATTTCAATGACACACACACACAAACACTTTTATGACAATTTAGAATAACAAAAATAGATTATACTCAAATGAACATGGTAATTTCTTTGTCATAATTTCGCAAATTGCTATTGTCAAGATACAGCGGAACCCTATTATACACTCCCAGATTTTTCATTTTCCACATTTTAAGAGTTTTCAAGCTCAAAAAAATGTGCACTCGAGGTTGAACTGTATTTTAATAATCAACAGTCTCCTATGTATGCGTATTTGTACGTACTTTAGTTATTTTAATTCACACTTCTACCACTTTTGGCTAATCACAGTGATGAGGATGATTTGATTAAATTGATGAAAGGACACTCGCGAAGAACATCCATGCACAGGCTAGGACTGGAACCAGTGTACTTCGGTGGTAAGACTGCAAGTTGGCCACTTAACGTACCAGTTTTTACACATGTTAACAATGCATCATGGCAACATTATCAACATTATTGTTGGCTTTTAGGTACGTTACTAGCACTTCTATTAAAAATAATCACACTGTGGGAAGTTCTGAAAAAACTAACAGAGAAAACGAAGTGCTTGTTTCAGTTCAAAGTAGACTAGGCTCCACCCTAAAAAACATGCAAGATGCACAATTAAGAAAACTACTTCTACAAAGAACTGTTAAAATTGTCTCACCTGGAGAAATCTCTTGCGTATGTTGATCACCTCGTTTCCAAGGGGAACCACCACCATCTGGATATCCCGCTGGTGAATGTACGGAGCAATGTCAAGGGACTCTTCTGTCCTTACTTCCACGTGCGAGATCAAGAGGTTCTCCAATACCTGTTGTATTTATACTTGTATTAGAAAATTAGTGAGTGGACCACGTAACCGTCAGTCATTCTCATAACATGCATGCATATCTCGTTTTTGACGAAAACACGAAATGTGAAATAATACAGGGTGTTTCAAAAAGAATCAGCTGATTTCAAAAAGCTATATATTTTTTATTTATTAAACCAGGAACTTGGAATTGCTTTCAAAATAATACATAAAATTTAAAATTTTTATATAAAATAATGTTCATAAGTGCTCAATGTGACCCCCTTTGGATGCTCGGCATATGTCCATCCGGTAGAAGAATTCATCCCATACAGATGCGAGCATGTCTGGAGTCATTGCTGCTGTGATCCGATTCGCAGTTCATCCACAGTAGTCATTGGAATCAAGCTGTAATTGTGGGAAAAGACAGTTC
Source organism: Lepisma saccharinum (assembly GCF_977018435.1). Taxonomy (NCBI): domain Eukaryota; kingdom Metazoa; phylum Arthropoda; class Insecta; order Zygentoma; family Lepismatidae; genus Lepisma; species Lepisma saccharinum. The sequence goes on along the minus strand of NC_139249.1, from coordinate 22,913,189 downwards.
TTACCATACTGTCGCCGAAATTCACACTGCACTGTTGAAACAAATTCACACACTTCAAAGCACAGTACACAGAAAGCTTTTGGTTGTGAGGTCGCCATCTTGCTTGAATCTGATGCGAGTAGGATGGGGCGGGGGGGGGGGGGGGGAGCATGCTATTGCTACCTGCCGGCAAACATGTGAAACTCTCTCGAATGTCCTCTTCCTAACAGTACATTGTTCAATGTGTTTTAGCAAACGGTTACAGAGTTAAATGACTTCGAAACCGGATGATTCTTTTTGAAACAGGGTGTACATTATGATGTTCATTTTTTATTTTTTTGAAAGGTGTGAGGTGCATTTTCCTACCATATTTTGTTACGAAATGATGTGAAATGAACTGAACAATGCAAAATAAACACTTAAACACAAACTTTCTGAAGTCTGAATTATCCTGAGAGTTATACAAATTGCATAAAATTGGTTAACTCTGCTGTAAATCTTTGAGAAGCAAAAGCAGACTTCTTTACACTGGAATAAACTTAATACTCTGACAAATACATAAATGCACTATTCGATCTTTACTTTGGGTAATAAGTGTTATTTTTAAAATAAAATCTAGGGTTATATTCACGATTTTAGCACCAAAATGCCATTTTTACATAATGCTTTTGATCCCGAAATGTGTTTCTGTACCGAAATTTTGATATTTTATTTATCATAAATATGTGGCTCTAATAATGAGCAAATTTCCCTGGTTCGATTCCAGGTGGAGTCGATGGGTTCTGACCCAGCATCAGGAGGGCAATTGGGAAGCTAGCAGACTCCAGTCTAGAAAACCAGATTATAATGTGGATAATGAGACGATGCTCTCAGCACATGTCATGCAATGGCAGGCATTGGTCCTCAAGGAATGCTGCACCAACCCAGCCATCTGGGGAGGGTGAATAGCTGGTAATGACACATCGAGAGAAGTGCGGATGCTGAGTATGTACTTCTATAGTCGTTTTCACGTTCAGAAGACACAACGGCGCTTATGGAGAAACCGTACAGTGTTGCCAATACAGCGCTAGCTCATGTCGCCGGGAAATGATGAGCTTCCTTCACAATGTAGGTGTTACATATTTTATATATATAATGATAATTATATGTAATTATTAATATTAATATTGTACTGTGAACATTACAGTTCATTAGCATGTCATTTTCCCATTAGATGTAATTTAATACACAGGCACATTTAATATTCATTCGTCTTTCTCTGTAATTATTTCATAGACTAACATTAAGATATGGTAATGTGTTACATATATATATATATATATATATATATATATATATATATATATATATATATATAAAAATTCATTATTGTCTATGAATTTATGTGTATGTTGGAAACTGAAAGGTGATCTTCATTTCAGTATTAATGTCGACAGTAATGTAAACAAAAACAACGTGTATTTGCGACAGCACTAATGTTGCTCACAACAGCACCGTTGGAAATAATTGTCAATTATTAAATTAAAGTAATTGCAATTCTATTATAACAAACTGAATGAAGTTAATATTTTTACTGAATGGAAATAAAATAACAACTCGAAAACTTGGTGGTGATTAGCCGGAATGCTGTGGTGAGTCGGCTCAAGATGGCCAGACAACGTCCCCTTACTTCGCACGCGGTTCGGGTTAAAAAGAAACTCCAAATGCATGGAAGTAATATTTCTGGGAACCTTTGAGTGGTTATAAAAAATAATTTCATTATTTTCTTCACAACTTTGTCGCTGGAAGTTTTTACTTGGAATTACAGAACAAAAAATGGCCAGCGAAGACATTTTCTACTGCACGAATATAAAAAATCTCCACATACTTTATTTGAATATTTTTTAATGCGAATATGCTTTAAAGTATTGATAAATTCTGAGCACCACCATCACCTATGACAATTAGAAAACCGTGTCAATTTTTTTCATAATGAATGCTTCAATTTTATGGCATGTTTCAACGTTAGGAATGAAAATTTGAGTTTTTAATTTATATAAAAATATGTAAACAAGTTACCACTTTTTTGTGCTCACCTTCGTATTCTCTACAAAATTTCCTGCAAAACTGCAGGTACCGATTTTACGTAAGCTAAATTTGTAAATCGAGAAATTTCACAACAGCACGCTCGTATTTCCCATAAGAAAAGCATTGCCCATAAGAACCCATTGTGTCTTCTGAACGTGAAAACGACTTTAGTAAAACTCAAGAAAAGCCATAACTGACAGTCTACCTGTCAGTGTTACCAGCAAGTCCAACTCTGTAAGGGAAAGGCAAATGGTGAACTCCCGGCACCTTAAACTGGGGAGACTTCGGCTAAGGTATGGCAACCCTAACTGAACAGTCCCTGGTCCTCCAGGTTGGGGATTGGGAACAGGGCCGACAACCTGTCCTAGGTAACAATAAACCCAAAGAAGAATGCTGGAAGGATTTAATGAGATGAACCTGGAAACGGAATAAGGTTTACGATATGAATGTGGAGAGCTTATATCGACCTGAAATAACACAAGAACTGAAGAAAAACAAAATAAGCATCGCTGCTATACAGGATGTACGATGGAAAGGTAGCGAGTGACATATTTCATACTGATGACTTCACACTATGTTATAGTGGTGGTGGTGATAGGAACATTTTTGGAACAGGCTTCCTGATAAATAAGAAGCTGAAGAGCTCAATATTGGATTTGACGCCAGTTGATGAATGTGCTGCTTGAGACTCAGAGGTAAATATTTTAATACAACTTTTATATGCATTCATGACCCCTTCAGAAGAGGTTGAGAAAGACTCCTCCTATGATAATCTGAACCGTGTCTATCAAAGCACTCCCAGTCATGACATAAAGGGGACATGAATGCTAAAGTGGGGAGAGACATCCAGGTACAAAATGTAGGAAGACACAGCTTGCATGAGGTATCAAATGACAATGGATTGAGATTAACTGATTTTGCACTAAGCAGAAATATGATGATCCGCAGTGTGAGATTTCCACACAAAGGAGACCTGGGTACCTCCAGATGGGATGACCAGAAACCAGATTGACCATGTCTTGATTGATGCTTGATATGCTTCAGGTATTATTGATGTCAGATCTTGTACAGGTGCAGATTACGATTGTGGTCATTTTCTTGTAAGGATTAAATATTGCCTCAAATTAACTACCGCAAATAGACCAGGTAGAGCTAGGAACAGGAAGTATAATATTGAGAGATTGAAGAATGGAAGTACCAGGTTAGAATACAGACAGGTATTAGATGCACAACTTCAATATCATCAGAACAACAACAGTGAAATAGAAGAAAACTGGAAACTAATTAAGAATAGTATACATACTACATCTGAGGAAGTTTTGGAAATTGAACAACCTAGGAAGAGAAATGGTTGGTTTGACGAAGACCGTCACGAAGCAGTGAAGAAAAGGAATGAAGCAAGGAAGAAAATGCTAGAGATAGGAATGAGATTCAACAAAGTAAGCTATCTAGAAGCACGAAGAGAAGCTAAAGCTGTGTGTCACAAAAAGAAAAAGGAGTACAAAGAAAGTATTTTTGAGGATCTACAGCATAAGTTTGAAATGAAAAAAGCTAGAAAATGTTACGAGAGAAGAAGTTTTCAACCCAGAACTACAATTGTTGGAACAAAGATGGTAACTTGGTTGCTGGTGAACAACAGTTATTAGACAGATGGGCTGGATACTTTGAAGAGCTGTTGAGAAACAATCCAACACCAACAGTGAATGAAGAGACCTTCTATTATGGACCAGAACTCCACGTTCCTACTCTTACAATTACAGAAGTTAGTGGGGCTATTTGTGAAATGAAAGATAACCAAACACCTGGGAAAGATGCCATAACTGCAGAACTAGTCAAGAATGGCAGCAAACTCCAATTAGTTGTAGACATATGGGAAAATGAAAAAATGTCAGAAGACTGGCAGATGGCTATTACTTGCCTCATACATAAAAAATGAAGTAAATAAAAGTGGAGCAATTTTAAAGGAATTTCATAATTGAATATAGTTTATAAAAATCTTCACAAATATACTGGCAAGGCGTATAAAAATATATGGTTAAGAAAACCTTGGGGGAGAATATCAGTGTGGATTCAGGCAAAGAAGGAGCACTACCGATCACATATTTACAATTAGACAAGTTTTACAGAAATCATTTGAATACAATGATGTTCTTCATTTATTGTTTGTTGATTTCAAACAGGCATTGACCAGTTCCAGCTAATTAAAGTCATGAAGGAATTTTGTATCCCAATCAAGTTAATCAATTTAACTCAGATGACACTGCTGGAAACAAACAATGAAGATAAACTAAAAAAAAATTGTTGAGATGTTTTAGAACCAACTCTGGTGTTAGACAAGGAGAATTCCTATCAACCCTACTCTTTAATATCTGTCTGGAGAAGGTAATAGAGAGGCATAGAATTAAATCCAGGAGGATTCATTTTTAACAGGATGCTGATGGTATAGTTGTGATTGGACGAACAGTGCAAGTACTTAAAGAGGTGGTCACTCAGTTGCAAAGTGCATCATCACCCATGGGTCTGGTAATTAATGTTACCAACACTAAGTACATATGTAAAAAAAGAAGCAAACAACCAATAGACAAACTGAACTGAATGGTCAGACCTACAAAAGAGTTGAAACATTCAAATATCTAGGTTCACTAATTAACCCTTTTGAGCTGGATGACGAAATATTCGTCATCCATGGAAATTTCCCAAGGACGGGGCTCATTTTAAGCAAAATGTAACATGTTGGAAAATGTTTTTTTTAAAAAAAAAGTTGTAATAACATGATAAATGCCAATGAGAACTCGTTTTATTCAGAATTTCCAAGGCTTTCATTCGGTAAGGTAAACATGTTGATGTATACCCATTTTTGGAAGCAACAGACAGGAATTTCAATATTGATTTTCAAAGTTTGGCTAGCTCCCATCCGGTAGCACTCATAGATCTGGGCAAACCACCACTTGTCGCTGATTGCTTCAAGTTATATAATGGCGAATACATAGTATCAAAACGATAATACAAATAGTAAATTTTTTTTTTAAAAAAAAGAAGAAAACTCAAGTTCAAGGAGAATGTTTATCACAACTGACCAGAAACTCCACCAGAAATGTGACCATCGATCAAGGCAAACCGCCACTGGTCACCCCAAGTTATATAAATTCGAATACGATAGTACAAATAGTAAATTTTATATAAAAAAAAAAGAACTCAAAATCAAGCACATCCGCTAGCACCCATCGATCTGGGCAAACCGCCACTACTCGCTGATTGCCCCAAGTTATATAAAGGTGAATACGTAGTATCAAAAACGATAATACAAATAGTAAATTTAATAAAAAAAAGAAAAAACTCAAAATCAAGGAGAATTTTCATCACAACTGGCCGCAGAGACATCATCAGAAATGCACCCATCGATCAGGGCAAACCGCCACTGGTCGCTGATTGCCCCAAGTTATATAAAGGCGAATACGACAGCACAACAATCAGCCTGGCGACGTGAGAATGACATCAGAGTCTACTCGGCAATGATGGCAGATATGAGGTGAAAGCTTGGAGATTAAACCCAAAATGATTCCGTGTGTTTTTTTTTAATTCGGTTTCCTGTTTATTAAACTTTTATTACCAAAATATTTGTTTGACAAAATATTCGTAATCCATCCTTGAGTTACTTCTGACATCTATAGGCCCCACCCCGAAAGGGTTAATGCAAAAAATGATGCACATGTGGACATAAAAGAAAGAATTTCTGCAGGTAAGTGTTGCCTTCAAGCTCTTCACAAAATGCTTAGAGATTATCATATTTGAGTCATTAGGTGATAAATCAGGTGAGTACGGACAATGAGTCATAAATTCGACATTTTTCTGGACAAAAATCAACAGTTTGGTGTGCTGAGTGGGAACTGGCATTGTTGTGGTGAAGAATAATGCGGCGATTTGGGTTTGTTTTATGCAATTCATTGATGACCTCTGGCAAACAAATTGTTGTATACTGCTCAGCATTTACAGTCCTTCGATCTTCTAAAGCTATTGTTGCCACATGTCCGGTATAACTGAAGAAACAAGCAATCATTAGCTTGTCAGCACTCCACGAATGAACAACTTTTGTTGGTTTCGGCTCACTTTTTAACACCCAAACAGTGGATTGCTGTTTAGTTTCGGGTTCGTATGAATAGATCCAAGTTTTGTCCCCGTAAGTACACCAAATTTGACTTACCTCGGTTGAATTTTTTGAGCATTTCACCAATTTACACGAGCCTGTTTTTGAGCTTCAGTCAAGTTGTGTGGGATCCAATGGCTTGAAAGTTTCCGTACGTTTAGATGACCATGAAAAATCGTATGTATTGCTTTCATGTCAATGTTCAAGGATGCCTGAATCTCACGGTATGTCACATACCGATCTCTCTCAATCATTTCATGCACAGCATCAATATTACTAGCAACAACAGACGTCGATGGACAACCTTCACAAAATTCATCACAGAGAAATGTGCGACCACGCTGGAATTTGGAAAACCAATTGTACACAGTCCTATTGGATGGTGCTTCATCCCCAAAAGCCAAGTGAAGTCGCTCGATGCATTGTTTAAGTGTTAAACTACATTTGAAATCATAAAAAATCATTGCCCAAAAGTGTTCACGAGAAATTTGCATTTCTCACACGAAACTACTTCTTCAAACTACTGTGAAAAATAAACGAATAGGCTTAAACAAACAATCAAACATAATTTAAATAAAAAAATGGTCTATTCTTCCGATTTTTACAATAGCAGAACACTACCACCACAGTTGGTGGTAGTTTGCAGAAACTTTTCCTGCAACCCTCGTATACGAGCATGGAGAAAGAAAGCAATTGACAGAAATGAATGGTCATAAGTTCTGAGGGAGGCTAAGGCTAAACTAAAAGGGCCATAATGCTACAGAAGAGGAAGAAGAAGAGGAGGAATGTTGCACCATGAATTCAGTTTTAACGAGCAAATTAGGAACATTAATAATAATTATACCAGTGAGTTCTGCAAGGTCTACCACCTGCTGTTTGGTACTGCAAACATATTTTTTTAAAAAATGAAAATGCATTACATATTCCCCTACAGTATTGTTCCCAATGTTCTTCTATTGTTCTTGCCCATAAAATAATGACAGAAATACATCCATGGGACAATGGAGGAGACAATTTGATGCCCTCCAAAACAGTCAATTGACGAAGAAACTATTCCTTCAGTTGCACATGGAAGACAAACATACTTCATTGCAAACAGAGTAAATATATTTTGGTTTGCAATAACTGAGAAGATTGAAACAGCGAACATTGATATGTTTCCTTAATAAATACCTTAATAGATATAAATTCTTAATCAATAAATCATTGATTTCCAGTGTTTTGGTGCATTTATAATCCCTATCCCCCAACTCGTAGATAAGTAAGTTTCTTGTATAACATAGGTAAAGTAGGGTTAATGAATATAAAAAAGGAATTTCACATATAATGGTGTAAAGCATAAAAAGTTAAAAGGTGCAACAACACACAGCACAGAGGCATGAAAGCTGGTGAACGACGAGACTGGTAAAATTTCAATTTACATTTCTTTTAAAATGAAAAAGATTGTATTATCTTCCTCCCCTTTTTTTTAACAATTAACCTCAAAAGGATGCTATTTTTAACTGTTCTAGTGACAAAAGACAAAAGCAATAACAATATTTAACAATAAAACGGACAAGTATTTTTTCAAGCAAATTAGAAAACAAATAGCAAAATAGTGTAAAATGTATGCCAAAAAACGCTATCATGATATTATTGCACCTTACCTGCTGAATTGCCTTAACATCGTTCCCTGGAGTGGCAGACAATGCTAAAACCCTGAAGTTTGAGTTGAACTGGACCAAGGATTTAATCACCTGCAAAGAAAACATGCTGCTAAAAATATCACAGCTGAGTGGTTACTGATGTACTAGTTTTGTTCAATACCAGTGATAAGAGAATTCGAAACTATTGGTTGGAATTTATTTGCCAATACAGTGTAACTTCAGTTTTACGTTTTTCAGAGAACCATTAAAATGCAGGAAAATGTAAAATCTGGGAAAATTTTATAATATTTTGCTCTATTGGGACTATGAAAACAATGTACAAGGGTCATTCAAGGTTGACCGGGATTTTCGTACGTAAAAAATCGATGAATAGCCAGATCATGATGAAACGTGCGGGTGATGTAATGTATTCCTTCGCGAGTAACTAGCGCCCGGCATGACGTATTTCGCGAATGCGCAGCAGTTGCAGCGAACATGGCGGCAAGCAGTGTGTCTGTGGCTGTGGAGCAGCGGTGTGTAATCAAATTTCTCGTGAAGGAGAAAGTGAAACCAGCTGAGATTTTCAGACGATTGCAAGCACAGTATGGTGAACAAACGATGTCGCGGACAAGAGTGTACGAATGGTGTGAGCAGTTTCGCGAAGGCGTTATCCATGTGGATTTTCTGGACAAAGGGAGCACGATTAATGCCCAGTATGACTCCACACTGTTGAGTGGTGCTGTACGAAAGTCCATTCGCAAGAAAAGACCTGGGACGTTGTCTGGAAATGTCATTCTTCTCCATGACAATGCCCACCCTCACACGGCCAATGTGACAACAACAACTCTGGCTGACATGCGCTGGGAAGTTCTGCCCCATCCCCCCTACAGTCTGGATTTAGCCCCCCATCCCCCCTACAGTCCGGTTTTAGCCCCCAATGATTATCATTTGTTTGCACCCCTTAAAGACCATCTGGGAGGGAAGAAATTCACGACAGACGAAGCACTGTGGAGCGATGTCCTCCAGTCGCTACGACAACAACCAAGTTCTTTCTACGCCAAAGGAATTCGGGAGCTGCCAGAAGGATGGCAACGGTGCCTCAGCACGCATGGAGAATACTTTGAAAAACTGACATAGTTTGGTGTTTCTTCTGCTACCTATTTCCTCTGCAGAAATAAAAGCCCCGGTCAACCTTGAACGACCCTTGTATAATGCAGGAAAATGTAAAACCAAGGAATATATAATTGGGGTTCCACTGTACCAGCCAATACTTTTCTGGAGTTAGGGTACTTTACTGGGTTCGTAAAAAATGCAACATATTTGCTTTAAAATATACAAAAAATACATTAGAATATTAAATTACATGTTGTGTCATCAAAAAATTACGTTTTTCACACAAAACTGGTGCAAATTAGAGAAACTTGTAATTTTGCATGATTTCCACTCTGCAAAAGTGTTGAAAGGTATTTTTGCTATTGCGGAGCCTGTGAAAGATCAATATGCCAAAAAAGTATCAGTCGGTATCGGTAAACAAATTCCAACCAATACTTTCTGACATAGACACCACTGGTATCGGCTGATACCAATAAATCAGCAATGGTATCGGTTCAGCCCTACTGCTCAGCAAAGAGGAGAAAGTCTCTGGCGCTGCTGTCCTGTGAGTAACTTGTTTGTTCGAGGTGGGGTTGGGTGGTAGCAAGTACTGCTCGATTTCTCACACCCTTTCAATGTTGCCAAAGTTACATGGACGAAAGGTCATTGAGTTCGAGTGGGTCTGTTGTGTATGTTGTTTGTACCAAAATGAAGGGCAAAACCATACATAGTGAGAGCCGAGAGGTGATTTTGAATGTTGATAAATTTTTTGACAACGAAGCGAAAGAAGGACGTTACACCTTTCCGGTGTACAAAGCATACGGCGGCTGCAGTTCGAATGTCCGACACTTTCATAAAGAAAATTAGAAAGCAAGGAAATTCCGGGGGAAAATTCACGACACCAGGTAAGCACAGGTCTGCCGAAAAGTGTAGAATTGTTGTAGACGACTTTGACAAGTGTTTGATTCGAAGAACTATTGGAAATTTTTATACAATTGAACATGAAGTGCCAACAGTAAAAAAATGTGCTTTCAAAATTAAAGAAAGAAATTATTTTTCAGGGTAGTCGTGAAACTCTTTGCAACATTATTTGCAATGACTTAGGATTTTGTTTCCAAAAGTGCAAAAACGTCACGTTTTGCGGCAGGTCCGCCAGAATTCCATCTGTGAGGCAATGTGGCAACAGCGTGTCATTTGAGAGCAGAGGAAAAGAAGGATTTCCCCCAGATTCTCGTCTGCTGCCCTTCACTGGGACAGAAACAAGTGGGGGTGGATTTTAGTTCGCATATTTTCCGCGTGTTTTCTCTTCTTTGCTGAGTAGTACTATAAATATCTCACAATTAGCACAATATTGTGCCACTTTGATACAATTTATGGATATAAACACACAATCTTCATCCCATACTTTTTTTTAATACTAAATGTCTAAATATGCAGTTTCTTTTGCATTGCAAAAGCTTGGTTCATCTGGTGTGACATGCATTTATTAAGGAGGACAATTAACCATTTGGAATTTTACATCGGATCGGAGGAATATCAGTTATCAGTATCAGTAAATGTTATATCAGTATTGGCCAAAATTTCATATCGGTCCATCCCTAATATGTATGTACGAGGGTGAATCAAATATCAACGAGCCTTGTGCGGAAAAACTAAATTTATTGAAGGAAACAGAGACATTGCCACATCCTATTTTTCTACATAGTCTTCGCCCTTAGTGATACATTTTTCCCAACGTTGTGGAAGGTTCTTGATGCCGTTCTCGTAGAATGAAGCTGGGCGGGTAGCCAACCAGTTGCCAACAAGGGTTTCCATTCAGCAGCTTGGGAACCCACCGAGCTGTGATCTTGCGGAAGCCCAAGTGCTTTGTGATGATTGATTGGACACTTCCGTAGCTCACACCAAGTTCTGCCGCAATTTGCTTGACAGTGACTCGGCGATCCTGTTCGACAAGCTCAGGAACACGAGCCATGTTGTCATTTGTCGCACTGGTGCGAGGACGACTGGGGTGCACTTCATTTGCAACACGTTCACAGCTTTGCTGGAATTCCTTACAGCACACCTTCACTCTTGCCCATGAGAGGGTACCATTTCCAAACTGGGCCTCCAAATTTCGGCCGGTTTGACGTTTTCCTGGGTGAGGAACTTGATGATTATGCGTTGCGCAACAGACACTGGCAAACTCTGCTCACTCATCGTGAGAGCTACTAAACGAAGCATGCAACATGCCGCCTGTTCTAGTTCCTGACTCACGACAGCCCCACCTACCGGCCGCACATGCCCAATCACACCCTGCTATCCATTCCGACGCTTAGCCAATCAAGGCTCGTTCATATTTGATTCACCCTCGTATGTTTTGTTTTCAACAACGTGGCTTATTGTAGCATTTGGCAGTTTTGTTGTATTAAAATACAATCATGCAAAATACACTTTGTTCATGGAAAATCATATTCATGTAATTGCATCTAACGAAGTAAGAACACAGAACAAGTCAACCCACCATATCCACTAAGCAATGTCAAACCATATTTCACACAACATGCAATTACAAAAATAATTATTCAGTGCTTTTCACAGCCAAGTCGACCAGCAGGTAGCAGTGAGAATGCATTTGCCAATTTGCCAGCATTTAGACCCACAGCTGTACGCTGACCTTGGCATTGGATGCGTTATCCAGATAGCTGGTGTCCAGTTTGTACATTTTTGTGTTAACAAGTGTTTTAGGTTACGTACTACTGGTGCTTTCCTGCAGTCGAATAATGCCACACTCTATGTACTATAGAACTAATTTTTATTTAAGACTCTTGGGTCACTACAAATTTTTGTAGGAAAGTTAGAAGGTGTTTTGCAGCAGAATTCTCAGATGTTCGTTCCACACAGAGACAGGGTTCGAAAACTTGAAGAAATTTAGGGGAACAGGGTCTCTTCTTGATAAGAAGCGAAGGATAAAACAGTGTATGCTTACTGAGGAGAAACTAGACGACATTGGAGCATGATTGGAACATACTCTTAAAAAAATCCCTCCAGTACCTTTCACAATAAACAGCTATTTCCATGACATCTGAGTGGCGAGCTACCAAGCTTTTAAACCTGAAGCGATGCATTATAAGAATTGAAAGAAAACATCAGGTGAGAAATTGAAGCAATTCCAGAATAGGAAATTTCCTTAAAAAAATGCCGTAAATGTGTGGATGCAGGAGGACATTTCCAAAACCTCTTGTAACAAGGTATGTAACTGTCAGCGTAATTGTAAGTTTATTTCATTACATAGCTACCAGTTCTAGTTACGCGAACGTTGAATACAGTTTGCTGGTGGACATTCTCTCACTGACCGGCATGCTACAATACATACAAATAAAAATGAGTTTCTTTTTTTTTTTTTAATTTTTGAAGTTACTGATTCCATACGTAACAGGACTGAGAAACCTGCTTGCTTACCTGGCAGTATGCATAATTTCCAGTAGCTCGGTGTGCTTCATCTACAACAACACACTTTACGTAGTCAGCAGGACACACTCCTCGACTCAAATCATTCATCATCACTTGTGGAGTGAGGAAGAACATTCGCTTTGTCTGCCATGCAGCTATGCGATCTGCTGGTGCCTGGGAACCTATTAGAATTGGTAGTCAATAAAAAACTTTGCATTTTTTAAAATTTTATATTATTTTCATCATGACATTTTAACTTAATTGTGTTCATGAGGATGACTTTGGTATAGAGATTGAACCTGGGTAAACCACTTCATCATTCATTCATGCTCATCCTTACAGTTAACCTGGGAGGTTGAAAAGTAACAAGAAATACCAGAAGTCGAAAAAAATATGAAATGGATGAAGGTACATTCATATAGAAACAATAAAATTTCAAAATCTTATTGTAAAGTAATTTATGCAAATAGGCGAGTCAGTACCAGTTCCAAATATATTATTGATGATAAAACCCCAGGGTATACAATGATATTGCTACCCTTCAAGCAAAAAACAAAATGACAAATTTCTAAAGACATATTTTTTTAAGAATGGTTTGATTAGGCCTGAAACACATCCAAATGAAAAATATATTCCACTTAATGCAAACACACTAATTAGGACTGAACTGACAGTTTAAAGTGAGATACAAACCACTATGCACCTCCAACAGAAATGCAACCAGGGACCTCTTGATTATCAGATGACAGTGTATGCTCTTGGAGAGATACAGTAGTTTTTCTAAAGGTCACAGAAGCCATGTGGCAGCTAAACCATAAGCTAACATGTAAGTGTACTTATGATACAAAGATGATAATAGCTATCTTTAAAAATTTAACTACAGACTTCACCTTACTTTGAGATTGTGTTTAATGTTGTTGTTTTGGGACCATAATAAAATTCAAGTATAATTCCTGGTATTCAAGGTGAACTTTCCAAAAATTCAAGAATACAAGCAGATATTTTTTTTCTATTTCAACCTTATGTATTATTTATTGCCTCTCACCACCCCCCCCCCCCCCCACACACAAATACATTAACAATGTAAAGGGTCTGTGTGATTCCAACGTACCCACAAATTTTAATTCGATGGTTAATTTAGTATGTAACTTCTCTAACATCACATTTCTTGCCTCTTTTGGCTAATCAGGACAAGGCAAATGAATGACTACGAGGAGTATTTGAAGTAGGGGTGGAGGAGAAATCCCTCCCTCCCACTACCACCACCACCAACCAGCACAATCTAAGCATCACCCAAGATGCCTACAAGACGAGACGAAACTGGTCTGTCCTATCTCGTTTCGAAAACATTCGCTTGTCCCGTCTCCTTTTATGAGATGAGATGGGAAATGTGTCATCTTGTGAGCAACACTAACTCTAACAATAGAAGCATCCCCTAGGTGTCCCCAAACTTTCGAGCAAACATCCCACCCCCCCCTTCCACTCCACGTAACAATTTCCAATTCACTAAAAGGACATTCACAAAGGAACGGTCATGCCCAGGTCAATAGTCATACCTGGAACATGCGACTTCCTCAGATAAATCATGAATTTTGTGTATAATTATTACGATGCCAGTTCATTTGTGGTAATTCTGAATCGGCGGTTTGGTTTGCATATATAAGCAAGATAATACCCAGTTTTCTAGGGCTTGTAACATTGAAACGAGAAGTCAAACAAACAAACAAAAAAAATCATTAAGAAAGTTCTGTCTTTATAATCTCTATGCACTGTGAAAGTTTGTACTGTAAGCCTTTGCATAAGTTTTCTATATTTTTCGAGACTTGAGAAGAGAACGAGAATTGTCCTCCCAAAACCGAGACAGATCTTTATAATTCAAGACGAGACTGTCAACGGGACATTTACAAATAAACACAATACAGACATTTACAACTCTCAACAAGAACGAGACCAAGACTGCCATGTCTCGTCTCGATAGGATCCCTAGTGGTGATGTGAACCAACCAATTAATGCGTTCGGGGTAAAGAGATGAAGTGGCTTTTTCGCAGTACAAAATTCAAAATATATTGTACCATTTCAGTACGTGATATAATGTTATACACATTATTTCCTTGTAATAATTATACATAAACTAAGCTTTGAAATGCACTGTGCAAATGATGTAATCTTCTCAGTGTATTTTCTCTTATCTGCACAAAAATATTTTATCATAATTTGTGCATCAGAAATGAAACTCAAACTGAAATTGCTTTATGGAAAATAAAGTAAAATAGGCCTTATAAATAAAGTAAGGAATGTGCAAATTGTTATTTTGCATTCTGAAAGTATCCGAACTGTCCGCAGCGCGAGAATCAGTCGAGGGTTCGGGTAAGCTGTGCCAGGTGGCAGTGGGGCCCTTAACCTTCAAAACAAGGCCTTGCTCAGTTTCCTGCGAGCAGTGGTTGAGGTGCAATTGCTCTTGTTGTGTACACATAAAAAACGTCATGTCGAGAATTTGGTGAAAATGGAGCGCACTTTGGAACAGCGCTACGCTGTGAAATTTTGTGTTAAATTGAAAAAAAACAACTTTACGGAGACTTTAACCATGAATAGATGAAACCTGGCTATTCGAGTATGACCCCGAAAGCAAGAGACAAAGTTCAGAATGGCACACCCCCGTGTGGCTGGGTGGCTCAGTCGGTAACGCGTCTGACTATCATGCTAAAGGTCCCGGGTTCGATCCCCGGCCAGTTCAAATCCGGGAACTTTTCTAACGGTGGAAGTGGCCCCAGCGCCTACCCAGCGTCGAATAACATGGGTACCTGGGGGAAACCCTGGGGGGTAAAGGCAGTCAGGGGTGTGATGCTGATCACATCACCCCCACTCACGACCGGATCAAGAAAGTATGGGGCGTTACCCCCACACCCCCTATATGCCTTCATGGCATGGTGCTAAGCACAGGGGAACACTTTACCTTTTACACCCCCACGTCCCCTCGTCAAAAGAAGGCCCGGATGTCAAAATCAAAGGTGAAGACAATGCTCCTTGTCTTTTTCGACGTGAAGGGGGTCGTGCACAAAGAGTTTGAACCTGCTGGGACCACCGTGAATGCAGCTTACTACAAAACAGTGCTTGAGTGTCTCCGACAGAGGGTCCAGCACGTCCGGTCTGACATCACCGACAGGTGGGTGCTTCAACACGACAACGCACCAGCTCACACAGCGCTGTTGGTAGGTGAGTTTTTGGCCAACGTACGCCTGACAACGCTTCCTCATCCCCCTTACAGCCCGAATTTGGCACCGGCCGACTTATTTTTGTTTCCCAAGGTCAAAAGGGTGCTCAAGGGGAAGCATTGTGCATCATTTGAAGAGGTTCAAGCTGCCACGACCACAGAATTAAAGAGGGTGTCAGTCAAGGACTTCCAGGACTGCTGTGAACAGTGGAAAAGTCACTATACTCGCTGTATTGAGGCTGAAGGTGCCTACATTGAAGAATATTGACAGCAGTTGTAATTGTCATCAATAAATTGTTTGCAAATAAATAAGTTCGGATACTTTCAGAATGGACCCTGTAGGTTATGGTAAATTTGTTTAAATATAAGTTTAAAAAATATTTTTGAAAATTTGGTCAGTAACCAATTTTACAAGCAAAATTTTTCGCATTACCTGAGAACATGCACGCAGCAGAACCCATTCATTTATCTTGCACGTGGGCAACAGGAATATTTAATAGAAGAATGATCATCTCGAGGCATAACTTTCTCTTACACTATTGCTCCTTCTTCCATTAGTTAAATCTGTACAGATTTGTAAAACTGCTGCACACGTTGACTCTCCATGGGCTACACCCAGACCCAGTACACCGAACGCTCGAAGAGCAGACAACAGAGTTCTAAGTAGTGACGTATTAACATGGTGGGGCCTTGTTTTGAGCGCAATGCTAGCCTCGCAACTTTGGAAGTCTCGTTCTTGCCTTTTACTGAATGCAGAGAAACGCGAGGTCATTTCTCCAGCGTGTAGTTTTTTAAAATTGCTGTAAAAAAAAGAAGTGGAAATGTCCATTCCCCGAATTCACGAAATGTTTTAAATCCACCTTATGCACAGATAGGCTAATTGGGACTTGCAGTGTAAAGTGGGATACATACCACTGTGCATCAAACCTGGGACCTTGACTATAGTCCTACTTAGAAGACAATGGCATTCTTAAAAGTAATTTCTGGGTCTACAAATAGCATCAAAATATATAACCAAACATACCTGTCAATTCAACAGTGTCTTCCTTTGGGATTCCGGTTATGTTGAAGCAAGCTTGCACTTGCTGGGCTACAAGAGGCTTTGTTGGTGCTAGAAATATTATCCGTCCTTGCGGAAACCAGCGGTAGAAGTTATACATAACAACAGCTGCAATAAAGGTCTTCCCCAACCCTGAAAGAAGTCAGCCAGGTCAAAATCAATTTCATTTGTATTATTACTTGTAATGCATCTGTCCAGTAAAAATATTAACAACCTACCAAAATATATTTAATGAATCTTGAGGATTTCACTGCAAATAAACAATAAAAAAGTAGGCATTAAGTGGAATGTGGGCTGTTAAAAAAAAGTTAGGAATTTTGTCACCTCTTCCCCTCAATATATTTCACATCCAGAATTAACTTTTAGAAACACCAAATCCTGATTACACAAATGGGTGAAAAGCAATTTCATTTTGTAAATTTGTTAATTGTAAATGTGAAAATTTTGTCGATATCACCATGAAATCAATTTTATCAATAGCAGCTAAAAATGACAAATCTGAAATTCTTGACTTTTTCCTAACATTTATTTATAGTATATGGTATAGTTGGAAATTAAGAAAATATACATTTTTATTCAATTATTTCATTTTTTATGAAAAACCCCTACCACAAGGCTGGTTAAGATTAAAACAGAAGCTGTACTTTAACAAGAGATTTAGACTTGCTTTAATTATTAATGCTTCAGACTTCATCCTGGATGGGGAATGGCCACATTACTTTATTTAATATGTTTACAAAACTTCAAGCACACAAGAATGCAAATCTTAAGAAACGAAGTGATCATATCTTAACCACAACTCAATACAATTTTAGATTTACAAATATTCAATTCTATTAAATCCCAGTACAGGTATACAGCAATGTAAATTCACTACACTATAAAAAATAGCAAAAATTCCTGATCACAAGCATACTTTTTGTTGATTTCTATACATTATTGACTGGTAGACTTCAATATGGATGCCCAGAAAGCATTCCTTGTGCATGTGCAACCAAGATAGCACCTTGGTGACACAACAAGCATGCAGCATGCCACACGTCATCATGAAAACTTCCTTATCATAGTGCCAAAAGCTAGTAAAGACAACAAAATAAGGAAAATTATGCCAATAACAACGTACCTGTCGGTAAGCTAACCAATGTATTCTTGAACAATGCAGCTCGCACAATATCGAACTGGTACTGCCTCACTGCATAGTTTGTTGGGTAAATCCATGTTTTGCCTGCAGTATAGTCAAAACCATTAGCATCTTTTGCATTGCGTTGTGTCTCATGGTTTTCTGCATTGTGGAAATTGTCTTTGCTTGTGCTGGGTGCCTGGAATTCTTCATGCACTGGAGACCATCTTGAAGGCAATTCAACTTCATTATAATGCCTGGAAAAAATTAAATCAATGTTAACAACAAGAATGATCAGATCTCAATAATATCTTCAGAATAAAACAAACAGTGACATGATTATTAGAGGCACATATTTTTGGTAAATAAAAAAAGCAAAATTTCGGTATAAAAACTGAGTCAATTTCGGGTTCAAAAGCGGCAAATAAAATAAAATATCGGTGTTATAGTGGTGAAAAATTGGATCAAAAGTGGTATATAAAAAAGACATTTTGGTTTTAAAATTGTGAACATAATCCTAAATTTGATTTAAAAACTACACTTATTTAACAGAATTAACATTTCACTTCTAATAGCCCATTTATGTAGTTATCCGAGTATTAAGTTTATTTCTGTGTCAAGGAGTCAATTTTTGTTTCTCCAATATTAACAGCAGAATTAATCAATTTTCCGGGAATTGCATAACTCTCAGGATAATTCAGACCTCAGAAGGTGCTGCATCGGTGAATAAACCCTAAATTTCGTGTTTAAGAGTTAATTTCGCATTATTTCGTGACAAAACATGCTCACAAAATGCATCTCACACAGCAATGGGACTTTCCCTACCATTTCATAAATGTATTGTAAAATAAAGTAAATCAAACACCAAGGACTGAAAACTTATGAAACCAACACAGAAGTGAAATTATCATTAGGAGTGTTAGGTTTGGGGCCGATTGTAATTTTCGACATTTTTGTTAAGTTAGGAGTGCTAAGTTACATTGCATGTGTTTTTTTTTGCTATTTGAGTATGCATGCAACTGGTTTTTACTAATAAAAAGCGGCGAAAGTACTCCGAGATAGGTTTTTCACTTATGTGGACCATACTTTGGGATAAAATACTTCCATTATTTATGTCTGCCGCATGTTGGAACCAATTTTATATTACGTAAAACATCAAAATCTGTTGATTAAAAAAATATCAACTAAATTCAAGAGGGGTTCAGTGGGTAAACAGCTAAATGTTTAATATTTTAAAATTGGTAAAAAATTCCCAAAGATCCATGTGAAATTAAAAATGCACAAATTAAACACTCCCTTCTCCTGGTGACATAATTGAAAAAAATAAGAAGAAGAGGAGGATATCAATGTGATTGAAAACACTTGGTAAGATCAGAATGCATTGAGAGATTATCACTTACAAGGTACGTTCAGTGTGTCTAACTCACGGAACCTATTATTTCTGGTTCTGAATTTCAAGTTACAGCAGCCATCATCCTTGTAACTGTTGGGAACCTTGTACTACATATGAATTCATTCTGCCAGAAATGCAGAGAAGAACCATGCAGGAATACTAAGGAAATGGAATCTCACTAACTTTCTCTAAACGTAGTTTTTTTTTTCCCCACAACAGCATTAGATATGGAAAACTAGTGAAGAATGATCACCAATAGCCCCAAATTAATAATAATTTTTCACAACTTTTATAGGAGTGTTAGAAACTGCTTTAGAATACTGGAAATTATTGCGGAATTAAGTTCAAAGGTTGGAGAAACTAATTAGCAGTTAAGAGCTTCACTAAGAATTATTTAACGGAGAAATTATGATAAGGAAAAGGAGCATAAGTGAGCATCCTCGCTTTGCAGCAAGCAGCTGTTCTTGGTTTAGTGTTGAAACCAGATATTATGTGAGCAGGTGTTGGAAGCATTTACCCCTTTGCACCCCATGAAAGTGAAGAAGGTGGCTGCAGCTGCACATATCCAAAACACCAGTAAATGAATGACTGCGCACAAATAATCATGTGGAAGTATACGGAAGATGGAAATCAATCTGTACAAAACACATCCTAAGTAATCACTTATTGATCATATTGAAATTGAACCATGTAAAAAATGCCAGGGTACCATGATTAGCTGGAATTAAACAATCAGAACTTGGGCCGAATGACCAATACCCCTAGTAATCATACTCATTGAGTCCAGTGGCGTATTTGGAGTGAATTTACAATACCGGAAGTATCTCCCAATTTGTTTGAAATTCGGCATACTCACTAATTTTGGACTCGTAATCACGAATCTGCAGTTCAAATTTGGCGGTCACGTCTAGAAATTGCAAAATAAGCCGAAATAAGCAGGTCCATGAACAGAATAAACACCCTTGATTTATGAAGGATACAAATATTTTTTGCAATGATTAGCGTTTAAAAACTATGTTCATGATGATCCTGAGTTTTAACTATGCTTGCCTAACTTAACCTAAAATTACCATGAATGGTTCGTGGGTCAAACATTTTTTCCTTTTTTACGCGACATGCCATTTTCTCTCATGCAAATCAACGGGTCTCACTTATTGCACAACACTTGAGCAACCTTCGCATGTCACTTGTTCATATCTACTATGTTAGTGTATGGACAATCAGAGCGGTAATTTCTGACCGTTATTTTGCAATTTCTAGATGTGACCAGCAAATTTTAATTGCAGATTCGTGACTAGGAGGCCTAAATTAGTGAGTATGCCGAATTTCAAAGAAATTGGAGATACTTCCGGTATTGTAAATTTATACCACGTATTCTCCCATGTTATTTGGTTTACCGCCAGTAAACCAACTCTTTTCATAAAAATTGCAGAAAAATTTGGAAGTTGTTGGACTTCTGTTTGTATTTTATTTGCATGCCTGCACTGTTGTTTTATGTTTATTATATATAATTAATATACCTATAATAAATATGTGCAAGAAATAAGAATTGTTGTGGTAAACCAGGTCAAATACGCCACTGATACAGTCACTAATTGTGTGTGTACCTGCCCACACACAAAGAAAAAAATCATTACACACACAATATACAGAAAGTTTAGAGTACACATTATGCACGTGCACTTTTAACTATAGTAAATCAACACAATGTGCAGCATCTACATGGGTGACAACATTACTGTAACATACAGATGGGCCATGGCAGAAATGCTATCAGAAAATTCTGAGCAAGAAACTGAGGTAGAAAACAGATGAGGCATAAATTGAGAAGTATTAGTAATGACATGCTGAACCAATAGATGCTTCAGTTTTTACATCTGTTTATATTTCTGACTTACCAGAAATGGGAGAATTCCAAGTGCATTATAATGTTACAACTCACCTTAGACTTTCCTCCAGCGCTTGTGCCAAGTACACATCATCATCACAACCATCTTCAAGGTGTTTGCTGAAGTCCTCATCCATTTTGTTCAATTGTGGTGCCATGCTATACTGGACCATTCATTTATCCCAACCTTACATAAAAAAAAAAGATCAAGAGGAAAACTTAGGAACAATTAAATCAGACAAAATACTTCTTACGAAATGTTCAATTGTCAAGTATATACACATGATCGCACCAATAAATATATTAGAATGGATAACAAAAATATTAAAATATCGTTACCTAAATTGCTTATTTTTGTCATTCAGAATATGTTCAGTCAACTAAAAAAAAAACAGTACAAAATTCAGTATAATGATAATAATTAGGTACTGTTATGCTTGGCATAATTGGTTAGGTTTTTCATTAATCATACTTTAATGAAAAGAATGAATGCACAGTCGAGGCACAAATTACGATGAAAACCTAACAGAATAATGCTGTTTTGACTGCATCCTGTTCTATCATGATTCGCACCCAGACACAAACATCATGTAATTTATATTCAAAAATCGTCAGCTGCTTACTTCCACCATACTGCATTGTCCTAAACTGATCGAATATTTAGGTGTAGCAATACGATAAACTATGTTATTCGTTCCCGAATACATCTTTGATAAAAACTTACCTGAAGTCTTTTATTTACAATATAAATCATATAAATATAAATCATTTGTCCAAGGAATTCATCTCTACGAAGAAATCATAATCAAACCAAGACAAAGTCACGTCAACCAACCAAAAAAGAGCTATTCGATTCCAAACATGGCTCTTGCAAATTGTCAACCACTGAAGGGAAAACCAGGGAGCAGGGGCAGGGACGGGATCCTGGCCCGCAGCTAGAGGGGGGCAAATGTCAACCTGAGACCAGTGATATGCCGTAGACTATAAGTTTACGTCTACATGCGTTGTCTACGCGTAGATTACATAGGGTTGTAGTTTACATAGACTACGTAGACAATCTAAAGTGCATTAAAATTAATTTTCAAGGCTTTCATGAAAGGAAAGTGACATTTTAAACTATATTGGTTCCTAACGAAATGAAAAGAACCCTATTTACAACAAAATTTCTCTTCTCTTCTATTACCAACTATGGAAGAAGATAAATAGTATGCAAAAAACAACAACAGATGGCAGTCGTGAAGCAAGAGTGGTCTATTTCCCATAAAACACTAGAATGTTATATATATTAGGTTTGTTCCTAGGTGAGAAATTGTTCGAATTTGGAAGAAATAGTATGAAAAGTTCTCCTCACACATCATCAACTGATACGCAGTGTAATTTTCTTTCAATTTCACGGCGCCCTTTGCTAAGGGCCTTTCGCCATGTTGTTTAAATAGATTACGTAATCTACGTGTATAAAATAGTCTACGTGTAGAATGTAGACTATCGTTGTTTACGCGTAGACGCACATCACTGCCTGAGACCCTGCTTTGCCCCTCCCTGTGAAAAATACAGAACACATTCCTACCTGGTATTCTCACTAATCTTTACAATTATATCCTGAATTACTCTAGCAACAGAACAAAGACACTTATTGATTTTGTGATTTATGAAGGTGTGTGGGATTCCGTATAGCTAATGTCGTATCAGGATTGGAGGGGGGGGGGGAATTGCAAGAGCACTGCAATGAACATAAAATAATCCCAAACACCAAATTCGGTTTCAGGGGAAAACATGGTACAGAAGATTTACTATTAAAAACTACAGATATTATTACTACCGTTCGATAGGGTATGGCACCAGGGACTCCTCCTGAAGCTCAAATATTTTGAATTCAATGACGCATACAAAATTTACGTACAAATATATGGAGAGACTACTTTTAAAATATGACGACTGGACCAATAAGTGGAAGATTAAAGTAAATGCAAAAAAGAAAGAATAGTACAGTACTATTTACCAAAGACTCTCAGAAAAGAAGAGATTCTAAAAATACAAGGGAAAGAGATCGAAAGGAAAATGAAGCAAAATTTTGGGTCTCATTTTAGATCATAAACTGACTTTTGGAAGACAGATCGCAGACGCTGGAATAAGAACAAAGAAAAAACGACATGCACTATACAGGCTTTTTAAAACTAATGGGATATCACAGGAGACAAAACTTGATTTACATAAAATGACTCGAACAACTGGGACTCGAAATGTTCGAGGATTACATAGATAAGATTGGATAAAGAGATGGGAAAGAAATCAATCACATGAGAACGAAATAATAAGAAACATTGGAAAAACAGTCACACATAGAACCATGTATAATAGGACCCTTAAAAAAGTATATATATATATATATATATATATATATATATATATATATATATAATAAAGGAAAAAGAGCGTAATCAACGCTCTGAAAAGAAAATAATAAAACAATGAAGAAAAGAACATTTTTTTTTTTAAATCTCAACATATGAAAAGAGACAAGGGCTAGACCCGATACTCTCCGACAACTAGAATTACCGCTCCGCTTGGTTCACATTTCGGCCTAAGCTACAACAGTTTTGTTATAGATATATTGGCACAAAACAAAATAAGTCTTCTCGAACACAGCTGGATCGTGAAAAAATTAATGGATAGTGAAAACCCTTCCGTTCACAACAAATCGACAGTTTCGTCTCCCAATATGATAAAATGCTGACTCATTTATCACCAGTGGCGTGCGCAAGGGAGTATAGGTGGGAGTCATAAACCCCCTTTGGCCCAGTATTCCTAAAAAACAAGGGAACGTCAAAGGCAGAAAAAAACGGCAAAATGAGGACTGACTACCGAAAAAAGTATTCGGCCCCCACCCCCTTTCGTATATTCTGGGTATGCCAGTAGAGCAATGGCACGATGGCAGAGATCCTGGTTTGGGTCCTGGCAGAGCCTGAAATTTCAGCTAAAATGTCTACATGTGCAACATCATCTTGCGTTCTCTTCTCGACATTCATAAAATTTTCGGCTGTCCCTTTGTGGTAGTTAAGTGTTTGAGTGTGTGTCGAACCCAGTTGGCTTAAATAAAAGTCATTTTTACCCATGAAAGTCTCGGACTGCATACACGAAATTTGACCCGGGTACAAATAAATCATCACTCAAAACTTTGATTTACAGTGTGCCATCGGGGAGGTCCGACCCCCTCGGATACGTGCTACTATCAATAAATGGGTTTTAGAACATTATCCCTCTTGCCTAGATAATTAATTCTCTCCTTAACTTATCGTCACATTATTCAAGAAGCCAAAATCCTAATTTATCTAGTGTAAACTGCAAGCTCGAGACCGCTAAGCCCCCCCTTTTTTTTGGATACGTGCCTGTATCCCAATATGATTATTTTCTGTAATGCATTCTAAATTACCCGAGAGAGACGTAAGGCTAGATATATAAGCTTCAGATTGTTACTGCTTAATTGCATGAACAATTCTTTTGAGGAAAAGGAGCGCGCACATTTGAGAGAGAATTTGGCGGATGAAGTGATCATGTAATGTATTTAAATTATGTATAGAAACTTTGAATACTACGTACACAATTTAGCGTTAACATGTTGCATATGTATTTTCTTATTTTACGTCGCTCCATGTTGCATATGTGTATAATTTGTTGTACGTACATGACAGTTAACGTGTCATATGTACAAAAATAATAATGTTCGTCATGCATATTCTGTCTTTCAAAAATACAGTTTTTGTGCTTGTTTTCCATTATTAGCTAATATGAAATTGAACTTTTTGGAAAAATATTTCAAATCATTTGTTCAAACACAATGTTTTAGCACTGCCTTCATCCCCCTTTTGCATGATTTACGATGATAATAACGTATTTTAATGCTACTATTATTACTACCACTACCACCATTATATTACTATTATATTATTAATATTGGCACGTTATTCCTGGTACTTGATCCTCCTCTCCAGATTAAAATTTGTGGTTTCGCTTCTGCTCACAAAGAACTCATGCTCACGCTCGAACCTGGAACCCCTGGCTTCGTAGTGTGTTATGTAACCATCCCACCATGGAGGTCGGCTAGTGAAAGATGTAGGACATCTTACTGGCTCAAATTATTATCAAACACGATGAAAATGTGATAGTGTTGCACATCTATTATTTCGGTTAGAAAGCGATAAAATTTGTAGTTTGATGCGGGTTACACTAAGCATCTTATGGAGTGTAAATATCAATTTCAAATCTTATGAATCACTTCTCTATGCAAACGCATCAAATATGATAAGCAACATAGGTGTGTGTTATGATATGCATTTTATAAAGAAAAAGGTAAGTGATAATCCTGACTGTTGGCATGATGTCGTTTAAATATCACGTTATATATTGCTCTTAGAATTTTAACGGGAGTAAAAATAAATGTAATTTGCAACTGCGAAGCTATCAATGGGATTGTAAACATTAAGGACAGAAGATGCCATATTTCGATTGCTTGCAACATCGAAAGAGGAATTAGATGAGCAAATAGTGACTGAGAAAAGTTGCTTGCCTAGATGTCCTGTACACACTGTGAAAGTTGTCGGTGTTATCAGGCGACACTCTAGGAATATATATATGTTCAAGAAAATGACAAGTAGGAAAAAGCTGCAGTGAATTAAATACGGTTGAAAATCTCTCAAATTATATTCTATTTATTTTCTTATATTCATAATATTACATTGTGTTTGTAGCATACGTTGTCTGTTAAAGTACCTCAGGCACAATTTAATTTTTTGACAAATAATTATGTCAACTCTTCTGCTAAGGAGTGGATGCTCCTAATTTTTTTCATATATATCTTAAGCCATTCTGTGACTCACAGAAATCAGTATCATCATAATAAACCCTGATATTTGGTTTGTACGCTTCTGCAGGGGGTGCTCGTTGCTATGTGAAGTACGTATGCATCACGTCATCTGGGAGGATCGGGTTTGACGGTGCTCGTTGCTATGTGCAGTAAGTTTGGTATGGGGTACATTTAGCTACTAACACGTCGCAAAAATCGGAACAAGCAGGTTGTTGATTTTGTAGCGTTCGATTTATTTTTATTGTATTTTTGTACTTGTAGACTGCAATCATGTCTAATTGTGCTGTAGGAAGCTATGAAAACTATAACCAGAAAACTAAAGGAACTGACATAAAATATCATAGATTTCCAGTCGATAATTGCGTAAGTAAACAGTGGATTCATGCTTTTAGACGAAATGTAAAAAAATGCAAGTGTGCAGTGACAATTATTGTGAAGAAGACTATGTGCGAGATCTAAAAGCAGAATTTCTGTATTTTCCACCAAAGAACGTGCTGATGCCAACTGCAGTGCCATCGCTAAAATTACACCCAAATACCTTAGTACCAAATAATCGGGGAAATGGTGCAGTTCTCCTAAACACTTATCTTCACAATATGATTCGCTTGTAGGACGTGTTGATAAGGTTTACAGAGATGTACGCTACGAATGATATGCAATAAGGAGACGTGCCCTAAACAAGCTAAAGACTATGCTGCCAGAAAAGAGAAAAATATATAGACAAAGGTATTTGCACAAATTGCAAGCAATGGTTCGTTGTTGGAAAACATATTCGATCGTTTACAAAGGAGAAACACACATCTGCATAATGAAGCAAATAAATTAAAGATTACAAACAACCTCTATCAACCTGCTTTAACTGAATAAAGAAGTTCAACATCTACAACGTAACCTAACCGACAGTACCACAAGAAGTCATCAATATCTTGAAAATGTGTTCAACTAGTGCGAAGTACGTAGTGAGCCTAATTGATTTGTTATGTACATTTTATGTAAGTCGGATTTATAATTATTAACAATTTCATTTAACACAGACCGATGTTGATTGTGATTTGTATGTTCACATTATTTATAAAAACGTTGTCGGAAATGGGCATTTCTCGAAATCAGATTCACTTAGTACATCTTCAATTCGAGTTACGTATGCACGATGGTAAATATTGCATGAGTGAATATTATACCCATCATTGAAATTTTTGCAACTTTGTTCAATTTTGGTATTTCACAAATATATTGTGAATAATTTTGTACCCTTGTACTCAATATAAACCAATGGATGTTACATTATTTATTTGTAGTACATTTCTGTCAAAAAGAGCAAGATCTAAGATTAGTGTAATGCAAGTTACTTCGTTAATGTACAAATATGTGTCGCATATCAGCCTTGGAGTATATTTTCCGGTTATACAACTCAGACACACATGGAAATGGAAATGCAAAATCTGCGGACAAAGTCCTTTAAAGAACAATGATTCGTACAGTTGCACGGTCAATCATTGTGAGTTCATGTAACTTTTCTCCTTTATTGTTTAATTAAACTAAGATATTTTCATGGATATTCTCAAAGCCTTTCATTTACCGTGTGAGCAGAAATCTATTTCTATAGGCTTGAATTAGTAGGTTAAGACATTTAAGTTTGATATTCCCAGCACTCATCAAGTATTTCGAGTAGGTTAAGTTAGTTAAATTAGTACTTGTACACTTTGGCTCGTCTTCTGCACGCGTTTGTATGTAAAGTTCTTAATACGAAAAAATACTTTTTACAACTATGACAAGGATAACTTGCAGCCAAATTTGAACCAGAGAAATGAAAAATAACTGCAAATTACAAACTGGAATTGCGTTTTCAAAGTCTGAAACTACTATCTTACAAACTATTTAATCAATCTTCCTCCACAAAAAAACTTTCCAAAAAATTTTTGCATGTGGAACTTTGATCCGTACGTAAATTATTGTACAGTAAATAAATATATGAAGAAGGTTGGGAATTCTTTCGAATTTAGAGTAAAATTTTATCTAGCTCGTATATTGCTTCTTTCACTTGATAATTTCAAAAATAAAGTTACATTATGCAGAATGGTAAAGTTTGGATTTTAAGTATATCAGTATAATTTTAATACTTTCTGATGTTACGTAAAATTTAAAATGTTCCTGGAAATGATTGCAACGTTCTGAATGAATAAGAAGGAACTATTCAGTCAGAAAACTAAAGTAGGTG
This sequence comes from Lepisma saccharinum, assembly GCF_977018435.1. NCBI lineage: Eukaryota > Metazoa > Arthropoda > Insecta > Zygentoma > Lepismatidae > Lepisma > Lepisma saccharinum. The sequence continues at coordinate 22,885,101 of NC_139249.1, read as the reverse complement.
GAACCCAACGTTCTGGAACTACCCTTTGACCTACTTTTTATTTTACGACGTTTTACGCACTAAACTAACCTACAATGAGAGAAAAATGGAGAGAAAAAGCTCTGGCATCACTTTTTAAGCTATTTTTTACCTCCTGCAAATTTTGCTCTTATGCTAACTCGCCCTTTGACCTACTTTTGAAATGACTTACGACATTTTCCTATAAGGCTGCCTCCTCATACTGTAAGGTCCCCCTCAGTGTAATCTACTACGACCTGCTAATAGGCTTCTGCTCTCAGCGTAATCCGTTTTTTACGCACTAAACTAACCTACAATGAGAGAAAAATGGAGAGAAGAAGCTCTGGCATCACTTTTTTTAAGCTATTTTTTTACCTCCTGCAAATTTTGCTCTCGCCCTTTGACCTACTTTTGAAATGACTTACGACATTTTCCTATAAGGCTGCTGTCTTCTCTTACTGTAAGCTCCCTCAGTGTAATCTACCACGACCTTGCTCTCAGCATAATCTGCCACGATGTGTTTTTTGTTTTTTAAAACTCATGTGTGATCTTCTACGATGTGTGTGTGTGTGTGTCGTTCCGCGTCTCATTTATTGCGCTGACGATGTTTCACGGCGCAGAAAAGCCGGTACGAGAGAATTCACTCTCTCATCCTTGAAGTACGAATGCACCTTATCGTAATTTTCCAAGTCCGGGACCAATGTTTATATATCGTGACCTTTGTAAACCTCTCTCGGGGGAACGATGTGCCACACGCGCGCGCGCGTGCCTCTCATTATTTCCGTATTGTGACGCAAACACACAAATAATAATTGTTGTTTTTTTAGGATCCCTGGCCCCTATAACCTCGCCAGGGTGCGTGGTGCCCAACCAAAAAAGTAAAAGGTTCTAACGGCTGCGGTTATAGATAACCACACCTCTATAGAGTTTCACGTGTTTTTTTCCTCAAAGATCCTATGGGACACCTCTGTTTGTCAAAAATTCGAGATATTTGCAATTTAAGATTTTTTTAACGCTGTGGACTTAGAAAATTTTCGATTGATGAAAAAAATTGGTTCCATGACGTCCTATGTTTATTTTGGTATGGGTGGACAGAGGACACCGAGACTCGACCAACGCACTAAACCCGATCTTTCTATGACTATTTGTTCAAAAGTTACGAGTGATCAAAATTTTGGAGGGTGGGCTAACTTCTTACCTCTTGACCTCAGGACCACCAAAACTTGTTATACGTATTCTACACCTCCAAAATCGACAGGGGGGGGGGTATCTAACGATACCAGGATGGGGGTGTTTTTCGATATATTTTTTCGATAACTCTTACCATTTTCGAGATATTTGCAATTTAACGCTGGACTTGGAAAATTTTCGATTGATGAAAAATTGGTTCTATGACGACCTATGTTTATTTTGGTATGGGTGGACAGAGGACACCGAGACTCGACCGACGCACTAAACCCGACCTCTCTACGACTATTCGTTCAAAAGTTACGAGCGATCAAAGTTTTTGGGAGGGGGTGGGCTAACTTCTTACCCCTTGACCCCAGGACCACCAAAACTTGGTATACGTATTCTACATCTCCAAAATCGACAGGGGGCATCTAACGATGCCGTATGGGGTGTTTTTCGATATATTTTTTCGATAACTCTTACCATTTTCGAGATATTTGCAAATTTAAGATTTTTTAGCACAGGACTTGGAAAATTTTCGGAACGTTTTTTTTTTGTTCCATGACAACCTACGCCAATTTTGTTATGAGAGGACAGAGGACACCGAGACGATGCTAACGCAATAATTCCCAGCTCTCTATGATCATTTTTTCGAAAGTTACGAGTGATCAAAAACATTTTTGGCAATTGGCCCACCCTTGACCTCCAAGAACCTCCGAAAACTTGGTACACGTACTCTGCATCACCAAACTCGACAAGAGGGTCAACGGGAAGGATATTCGCGCTATCTCTTACTGTTTTCGAGACATTTTGCAATTTAACGCTGGACTTGGAAAATTTTCGACAGATGGGGGTCAAATTTGGTTCCATGACGACCTATGTTTATTTTGGTATGGGTGGACAGAGGACACCGAGACTCGACCAACGCACTAAACCCGACCTCTCTACGACTATTCGTTCAAAATTTACGAGTGATCAAAGTTTTGGGAGGTGGGCTAACTTCTTACCTCTCGGCCCCAGGACCACCAAAACTTGGTACACGTATTCTCCACCTCCAAAATCGACAGGGGGGGTAGCTTCGCTACCGGGATGGGGGTGTTTTTTCGATATATTTTTTCGATAACTCTTACTATTTTCGAGATATTTGCAATTTAAGATTTTTTTAACGCTGTGGACTTAAAAAATTTTCGATTGATGAAAAAAATTGGTTCTATGACAACCTATGTTTATTTTGGTATGGGAGGACAGAGGACACCGAGACTCGACCAACACACTAAACCTGACCTCTCTACGCGTACTCTACGTCACCAAAAAAAAAAATCTCCCCTTGTCGATAAGTCGTCACGTTGTAATCAAAGGGTCCCGGGTTCGATACCTACTGGATTCCGATTTTACTTTAAACTGTACGCCCAGTCCCCCGATTAACCTATCTGTGCATAGAGTAAACTTAAAAAGTCGGTCAATCATTGTCGTGATTAAGGATTAAAAAAGAGGGGCGGGTGAAGTCAGATTCAAAGAGAACGCCACGTGATCACTTTGATTCAATAGCTCCGTCTAGTTCGCTGCACTTTTTGACTGCACTCACGCGTCTAGTTGGTTACACGGTGCAACCTACCTCGTTGATTTGGTGTCACGTAGTGTATTTGGTGTCTGCACCACGTCCTGGAGAGGTGTAATATGTGGTGTGGTGTATGACCACGTGGTGAGTGCTTAACTAATCAAATGAACGTTTAAAGCAGCGGACAGGCATTTGTTGAATCTTCTGAATTTGAACACTGCTGTTCGTCTACTTGGTTGAACGTCATTTCCTTTCACCAGCCTGACACCGGGATACACCTGCACTGCATCTAGTGTCAAAAAGTGCAGCGTACTAGACGAGGATATTTTTTTGCTCTGTTGTAAATGAGATGCATGATGTTCTCTCGTAAGTTGTTAATATGAATTGATGTTGCTGTGAAGAAACTGAAGGCAGAATAACGCCAACGCTATCTGGACTCGCCCAGTTAATTCAAGATAGTCGCGACAAACGTAAACGGGCTGTGCAAGACTTGGAAAATTTTTTCGATTGATGAAAATTTGGTTCTATGATGACCTATACTAAATTTTTGGTATGGGAGGACAGAGGATACCGAGACTCGACCAACACAATAAACCCCAGACCTCTCTACGTCTACATGTTCGGAAGTTACGAGTGATTAAAAGTTTTGGGAGGGTATGTGCAAACATCCCTTACCCTTGAACTCAGGACCACCAAACTTTGGCATACATACGCTACATCCCCAAAATCGACAAGGGGTGGTGTTTGGGGAGATTTTTCGATTTATTTTCGCGCAATCTCTCACCGTTTTCGAGTTATTTGCAATGTTTAATGCTGGACTTGGAAAATTTTCGACAGAGGGGGGTTCAACCATGATAACCTATGTTTATTTCGTTAGGAGCCAATGCTAACGCATGTCTCTACGATGATCCTATCGAAAAAAAAAAATGACAATTGGCCCACCCTTTACCTCCAAATTTCGTACACGTACTCTACATCACCAAAATCGACAAGGGGGTCGACCCTATCTTCTGCACAACTCTGACGTGTACGTCCTGTTTCGCGAAGAGTCGACAACCTTCCACAGCTGTTTGTATTATATTACATCAGATATTACATTGCATGAGTGAGTTGGCTGTGTGTATAGAGACTAGTTTCAGACATGGACACGAATATAACGCCATGATAATTAGCTGCTGTCCAAAGTTATTGCATAACTTAAAATATTTATATATAAAAAAGGATATTTATTGCACTATGCTTTCTAGCGAAGGTATTATTGTAAACGATATTGTTTGTAAATGTGGAAAGTTAGAAGCTCAGTCGCCGGCCTATCAATGATAAAAATTTCATCACGGACAGCAACCAACAGATATTTTGCGTGCACGTCACAAAAGCATTGTCATATGGACTGACGATTATTATTTTTTTTTTTAAAGAAAAACAGACCTAGTTATGGGTTATAACCTGTGCTGTCTTGCAATTGTTTTTGCTTATTTCAATGTCAGCGAGCGTGATATGAAACATGCATGCGAAGAAGGGAGGGAGACCATAACAAATAATTCACACTTCGATTTCAATACTTTCGCTAGTCACGTTTCACCTCCTATCTAGAAGGATACTGGACGCTACTTTTTTTGAAGATGGCTAAAAGCGAGGGAAGGAGAGAAATGTTACCTTTTACCTTTTTGCCTGTGTGTGTGACGAAAATAGTTTTACATGCATATGGCTGTATCGTGATCTGCTTGAATCATCATCACGTCTGTGAGTTTTCAGTATTGCTGAATATATTTACATATCAACCAACGGTTATGAATTGCGTAGAAATTGGCTTTGTTAACGGTCCAGTGGCGAAGTTGGAAACGGAGAGCGGTCACATCAGACAGGTGCTCCTGGTATCTAAAGAAATGCCCCCTCTTACAGAAAAAAAATGGAGTGTTAGAAAGGAAAGATGTTATACCCGAATGAACGGGGAGTCTCGAGCATCTTCCAATCCTCATCTTCGCGTTCAGCTAACGAGGAAAAAAAGAAACTTTACATATGGGGGACGCAACAGCTGCTGTACGGTATTGTCCATGGATGTTAAAACTTTTTGTTTTTTCTGAATATACAGACATATCAGTGTTGCAATCTCCAGATGAGACCGGAGCTTTTTTTTTTTTTTTTTTTTTTTGGACTAGGGGGATCAGATCAATGCATGGACTAAAACTTTTCTTCACATCAAAATAAAACAAAGGATTCTTTACTCCACTGCTTACTTATTATTGTAAAGAATGGGGTGCCGTTTCTTATTGTATAGTCTTCCAACAGCACACCTCGGGGCGTAAATTTCTGCTTCTTCATGTATGCAAAATGCACTTAACTTCTGTTGTGAAGCGAATGGAGAGTTTGTTTTGCTGCTGTGATTAAATACTAAACCAAAATCTTATTACATAACTTTGAAGTATATTTGTTAATACGATCTATATTATATCATCGCTATAGGTGGTCCATATTATGCGCAGGAGAATTTTTTAAAAAATGTCTTGTTTCTCGAACCTGTGACCTGTAGATTTGCTTTTGCTGGCAACAGAAACAGAAAATGGCACCATGTTATTCTATACTGATACAGGTGTACTGTAATCATAACAATTTTCTAGTAACAAAACAACAACTATGTCGGAAAGAAATGGTGGGGGACTTGTCTGTGTGGGGTCTTATTAACTACTTCACATCTGTACCCGCACAACTCATTGACTACAAGGCAACAATGTTAGGAAGTGTGTGCATGGTCCCAAAAATACAAAATTTAAAATCACCAATGAGACATGAACTCCCTTCACTGGTGTGTATTTGAATATGCGAAAATGAGGTACTTTGAATAACCACAAAAAAAAAAGCTTGCAACTGTATAGAGAAGGGTCACAACTTCAAACTTTAGACGATTTTCGTTAATCTGCAAAGGCCCAGGGCGTACGGTAAATTGATTTTATTGAAAAAGTATGCAGAAGCAGTGTTGGAAGCAGTTTGAAGACTGAAACGGCTATGGAAGGACACTTATTATAATGTTAATATTTCAGTATGTTTTCAGAATTGCTTTTCGATAATGTTCGGTACTTAATTTAATCAATTGTTAGACAAAACACACATTCGAATTCAAGGACGGAAAATATGAACAGCGAATGAATGCTTTAGAGTAGATGTGATATTTAAAGGAGGTGGCTCTTCCATGATCATTTTTTTTTTACTTTCTCAATTCAAACAAAAATTCATGAATATTATTATCATTGAATGGTTGGTTAGGTGCTCGGTTTACCTTGTCCCTCCGAACGAAAGATGGAATGTATACAAGCCTGTGCCTCCTAAGTTTATCGCGGCTATGAGGATGAATCGCGAAATGAAACGAACTGGAAACTTTCAATATTTTTTTTTTTTAGAACATGCTTCGCTAAGGAGGTCAAATGACAAGTTGGATTGCTATCCTTTTTATAACTTGTTAATTTTATTACGAACGAAGAAAGAATGCATGGCACTTAATGCTGTAATGTTATTGATTAGATCATCGTTTATCTCGTCCGCATCGATTAATCTCCTTATGTTCTTCTTCTTCGTCTTGTCGTTTTCGTCCAGAGTCGCGCTTACTGGAACGTTTCACCAGTGAAGGGAGTTCATGTCTCATTGGTGATTTTAAATTTTGTATTTTTGGGACCATGCACACACTTCCTAACATTGTTGCCTTGTAGTCGATGAGTTGTGCGGGTACAGATGTGAAGTAGTTAATAAGACCCCACACAGACAAGTCCCCCACCATTTCTTTCCGACATAGTTGTTGTTTTGTTACTAGAAAATTGTTATGATTACAGTACACCTGTATCAGTATAGAATAACATGGTGCCATTTTCTGTTTCTGTTGCCAGCAAAAGCAAATCTACAGGTCACAGGTTCGAGACACAAGACATTTTTTTAAAAAATTCTCCTGCGCATAATATGGACCACCTATAGCGATGATATAATATAGATCGTATTAACAAATATACTTCAAAGTTATGTAATAAGATTTTGGTTTAGTATTTAATCACAGCAGCAAAACAAACTCTCCATTCGCTTCACAACAGAAGTTAAGTGCATTTTGCATACATGAAGAAGCAGAAATTTACGCCCCGAGGTGTGCTGTTGGAAGACT